>NW_018165517.1:170739-194466 GCF_001263595.1 Phalaenopsis equestris
AGATGACAATTGAGCTCGTACAATTAGAAGATAATAGTAGAAGCTGATCGGCATGTCATGACAGTCGAGCAATCATATATACACTAATGATGTTTGTTGTTGGTGATCATCATTGTTAGTAATCAAACAGAGATATATAGTTCTTTAAATTTTAAAGTGCTCTACAATTTCATGTCTTTTAATCTCATTTGAAGAATAATGATTGATTTATAATTTTTTTTAAAATTATTTTTGATTAATTTGGGCGGTCTTAAATCATTCGATTAGATTTTCCGTATTGCTTTCTTTGATTATAGAATGTTCATTCGACATTAAATGCATTAATGAAGTATGAACTTCATAATCATATGCTTGTTAAATATTTCAAAATGATCTATTTGGCAACAATCATATAAGTTTCAAAGATCATTTGAAGCATTTGAAGCATTTAATTTGAGCTTATTTGAATAATGATTTGCTCACATATGATGTTGTTGGCTTTGACTGGTTTAGTTTAAAATTGCAAAAATTGGAGGTTGAATGGTCTTGCATGCAATTCTAAAAAAAATTCAATTAAAAAATTTCATCAGGATGGATTCATCATATCAACTAATAAATAATATGCTTCTTAATATCATATGATATGGCAATGAGTAACTAAATGATAGTTATGACACCAAACCAGCTTTAAGTTGGAAAGTGATGAAGTAGGATGACTTTGGCTTCTTCAATAATTAAATATAATGACTTTTTAATTATTATTATTTTTTTCTACTATAGCAACTAGATATGTAAATATGAAATTTTAGATGCTAAATATGCAAATGGCCAAATTTCCTTTTACTCTGTTTGAGATGTTGGACTTAATTGTTCATTCAATTCACAAAATGAAGGAGATCTTTTTTCTCATAAATTTGATTTTGAGTGAATACCTTAAATAAAACCTTAATCGAATTTCTAACAAAAGATAGATAAAATTATAGTTCTAATTCAAAAAATCAATTCCATTTGATTCTACAAATTGTTTCAATTATAAATTTGATTGAACAATCAATGATAGAAGTATTGATTTGATTCAATAATATGTTTTAAATAAATAATCGATCAAAGAATAAAATGTTGAAATTTAATTTCTGCAAATATCGTAGCTCCCGTAATTTATTTGTTCTCATTTATTATTGATACGACGCCAATAAATTTTCATAATACTGCAAGAATTTCGAAGCATGATACGGATTCCAAGATGATATTTTGAACAAGAAACGTTCAAATCTTGATAAAAAGTCATCTAGAGCTTCGATTTCAGCAAAATTATAGTCAAACTGACCGGCTCGATGAGACGGACCTAATGATATAAAAGCTAGTCCAATCCGAGTCAAATCAAGCTCAGATCAAGTCATTAAACCACCCTTAGAAGACTTCCAAAATTTAAATCACATTAAAAATATTATCATTTTCAACTTCATGAAATTGAAATATATTTTCTTCATGTATAATTTCTATCATAATTATGATGTTAAAATATTGTATAAATATCAAAATTTATTTTTTGGATATGTAAACCCATAATTCTCTTTGGTATGACGGTGTGTTCTCCTTTGTTTGGATTATATTTTTTATTTCCTCTTTGAAAATAGAGAAACTGTTGAGGGTCAACTTGTGAGTCTCATTATTATGATTTGAGATGTTTATTCTTCGCTGAAAAGAAGAAAATAGAGATCTTCTAGTTCAATAGGATTTAATTGAGTTATCATTGCTATTTTTGACTACTTGATAGAATCTGGGGAGACCCTTGAGGATATATAAAGTGATATTTTCAGTATCAATGGAAGCTCCAGCTATGAAATTTTGATCTGTGTAAGATATTGTGCGATAATGGTCTGATTTTTCATGGAGACATTGTTAAGCTTATTTTTTTAGATGAATTACTTTGAATCGGTTTATGTCCTGCAATTATTTTTTTCAGAGTTTTCAACATATCAAAGTTGCTATCTAAATTCAAAATATACAATATAATGATATACAATATAATGGTTGCTAAAAATGATTGAGAATATCTTTACTATAAAAATTTGATATATAAGCATCCAAGTACTATGAGCTGATTGGAAATAGTTGCACCAGATCCATTTGCTATCATTGAGGGTGGTTGAGGGGCAGAGCCATCAAGGAACCCCAAGAACCCATTTATTTTTATAGTTTTGATTATCTGAGATCTCCAAAACAGATAGTTGTCGGTACACAGAGAAATTTAATAGCCCTATTGCGAGACTAAAAATAATTGAAGCATAACCTTTCGGCTTAATATTTAGCCCAAAAGCACAATTAGTTCAAGTTTTGCTTGCTCTCTTCCACGCATTCATGCCATGCCCAGACACATAATGGGTGCCCTAAAGCAATATCTTCATATTTAGATAAACTCATTATTATAATCACTGAAAACCAATTGACATAAACATTTCCTGAAAAGAATCACATCTACCTATTAACATTAAAGTTGAAGCAAAAAAAAAATAATTAATGTTGCTTACAATAGATATATCACCATTTAATATTTTTCAACACACTAGACTTCATTTAAACTCCCAATCTAAGCCTAAGTTCTCCATTATTACTATAAATGGCATGTCATTCATCTCCCAATTACAAATTAAGCTATTTGATTTTAATATCAAAGGTTTATAAGCTGCCTCAGATTCATGGGAGAAATATACTTGGAGTCTCCATCCACCAGATACTTTCCGATTATTAAATTCGTCGCCTCGCTCGGGTGATACGGATCCCAAAACACATATTCGGATCGATTATCGCACATTGTCGACGTCGGCCCGCACGGAATGATTCCCGCAAACTTCCCTCCATTGCCGCAACACGCGGAGCTCGAAGTCTTGAATCCTTCAAAATTAAGAAAAAAATATGTTAATAACATTGTAATTTTACATCAAAAAATTGAAAAGAAAATTATATATGTTGATTGAGCATACCATATCTTTGATAATTTGTGATGATTTCGAAGACAAGGTCATATACATTTGCAAGGCAGAATTTGGCGCCGGGGAGATTTTCATTTAGCTCGGAGAGCAGGTCTCTTAGGCGGACATTGTATTGTCTCGCGAGCTCATTTGGGAGGCTGACGCATTCCGACTCTGTCAGCCTGTTTATGCTTCTTTGGTATGGAATGCACCCGATGGGCCCGACGTTGGCAATCACGAATTTTCGAGCATCCAATGTATATAGTCTCTGTTTAAGATATAAAAAAAATTAAAATTTGCATATCTTGTGTGCATTTTTGTCAACAATTGTTGCGAATCAAAATTTAATAATTTCATTTTTTTGATTTAATGTGAAATGAGAATAAAGTATTAAGAAACAATATTAATAATTGGTATTTTTGTCAACAATCAAATTTTAATAATTTCATTTTTTTTTTATTTAATGTGACATGAGAATAAAGTATTAAGAAACAATATTAATAATTATAAGAAATCTAACATTAATGGATATGAATAAATTATAAAGGTTTGCAAATATTAAATTTTATATACATTTGCTCCAACCTCCCACTTAACATCAAAATTATAGATCCCCCATAAACTCTAAACAAGGCCTATGTCTTTGCTGGAGGGAAAAATATTAAGTCTGGCGTGCAGATGTAAAATTACATCCAGATGTCAATAGCATTTTACCACATAGTCGAATCCGAACCATTGGCCCGGCTCAGAAAATATTATGGTTAGCAACAGAATGCCGGCGTTATCTTAAATTTCAAGCCTTCTTAAATGCATGGTAACAAATAAAAAATTATAAAATAAACCTTGTTGAAATAATGAAAATTACTTACGGTGAGTTGGGTTCGAAGGGTGTTGATGAGTTGATCCACAAAGGCATCAGGAGTCTCATTTAATCTCACCACAGCAGAGAGGAAGGGGAAGAGATAATTGTTAAGAAAATCATTGGACCCTATGGTCACTGAGAATATGGCATCCCTCATAAAAAATAGCTTTGCTTCGGATTTCCCCAATATTTTGTCTATTTCATGCCTGGTTATGTTGAAGTAATTAACCTGGATTTCCAGCCCCAGTCTATTTACCTGTCAACAAGTATTTTATAAAATATGAGGGCTAATATGTAAAATAACTGTCAATATGCATATATTGTATGATGAACCGAATAGGTAGATTTGATAGCTAAATTATGAAGAAAAATCAAAGGAACATACAAATATCTGTCCTGTGCCGTTCAGTATTCCGCCTCCGCCAGAAGCATAATTTACTCCATTCAATATAGATCTTCCAGTTGTGTTTGGAGCCAGAAATGGGGGTGAAAAGCTCACTTGTCCCAATTTCTCTCCTTCACAACCACCATCAAAAAACAAAGATAAATATTAAATATGTAAATTTTGAGTGCTATGTGTGTAAAAATGTAAGTTATGCATGTAAATGCACCAACAAAGTGAAATTTATGTAAATGTGTAAATTTCCTTTTGTTGGGGCATGTGAGGAAAGCAGAGGGATGATGCATGTAGTTACCAACAATATCTGCAATAGTTCTCCCATTAGTATACCGACCGGTCGGCTCCCCGCCGGAGGCGGCCAAATCAATCCCGTTCGGCCTTATATCCGCCTTCGACAGCGTCTGAAGAAAGTTATTGTTTCCGGCATCTACGAGAGAGTCTCCGAACACAAAGGATGCCGTCGCACGGCCGCTGACCCCGTCGGCGAAAACTCCAATTAGAGAGCAAAACAGCATGATTGCCAAAGCCATAGCCATAATGTCATCAGCTTATGGTGTTTAGCTTCTGCTATATATATGAAGGTGATGGGAGAATAATAGATGTATGGGAGCGTTTATAGGTGATTTGTTGGCCTCGTGATATTGTTTGGTTTGTGGTGTGAGGGGTAGTTTATCAACACTTAACTTCCTCTAATAATTTTGGCTGTTAGAACAAGCTAGCCAGTAAAGAGTAGATCACCTAAATTTATGCGAATTTTGGGGGGATTATAATTATTTTCTTGATCGGATTTGGTCAATTTGGTTGACTATGTTTGAGCTTTTAATGGTTCATGGAGGAAAAAAGATCATAAGCATTATTTAGAAGTTAAAGTATACAATTAATACTTCCATGATATTGTTTATGTTTTGCTGAATTTGAGGTTTTTTATTTTTAATTTTGTGATAATTACAAATATAACACTCAAAAGTTTGAATTTATTTATAAAATTAATATCCTATTGTTTGTGCGTACATATAACTAGGTGAAGATCTTGTAGTTGTGGAAGAAAGGTAGAGGAGCGGTAGATGTCTGTGAGGTTGACTCGGAGAAATTTTAGATATATTATCGTATTTGTGTATACAAACATAATGTTATCTTTTTGAATTATGAAACCTACATTTGTTCATGAATTCTATGATCAAATGATTGCGAGTTAGATTAATGCCATAAATAATTGTAAATTGTAATATTGGAGAAGAATTTAAAAACAAATGCAAGGGAGTGTTAGTTTTATGAACAGAAGTTTGGAGAGCCATGTATTAAATATAAGGGACATTTACATCTACCTTTTACATTTATACCACCTAATTTTTTCCACTACATCGCATAAATAAGATGGTAAATGCATGTAAAAAGTTGATGTTCAGGCGTTAGAGATGTAAATACAAAGGAATCAAGTGGTCAGCATGTAAATCTTTCTAAATTTAAATACTAGTATTAATTTGATATTTTCCTTGTACGTTCTTCGTCTGTGTGCACGTATGATTTCGGCATCATCAGTTACTATAGGTTTATTTTAGGCCTAATTATATAAAATCTTACATCATCTTATAACAGTAATATTTTTGCTAAGCTTCGGATAAAAATTGTTATTACTTTGCACATGTACCATGCTACCTGATTGACACGTTAATGAATTCAACGCATGGCAATTCTTCAGCACAAGTAACGTGGCATTTGTGTAATTTATGTATTTACGTCGTTCGGGGGTTGAAGGGTTAAGAATGTCAAAAAAATGCTTTCCAATAGGCTTAATGTAGAAGTTAAGGCTTAAATTGACATAATTGAGATTTATAGAATGCTCTTGCGTAGGCTAACGCCACTTGGCTGTGTTTCCATGGAATACCGTTTTTTTTTTTTTTTTGATGGGTATTTTTGGTTATTTTGTTTTGAAAAATTGAAATTGGGCATTGCTTGTATAGCATGTCTATATCCCAAGTTAAATTAATAAGACATCCAGACTGTTGGTATGACTCATATACGAGATAAGGGATAGATGTTGGAGCGAGCCAGCGGAGCGTAGTGGAAGTATCTATCCAATCGGGGGGAGTTTTGTTATGTGGGTTGGGGTACGGGGGCAACGCCCCCGCGGTACGGTATAGGGGTAATTTTGTAATTACATATTGTAGGCCATGGCTATATATATTTGATGTATTGTAACCCTGAGGGTATATTGTACTCTTTTTTCTAAATTAAAAGAAAAGTCACCACTCTGCTCCTGAGGACGTAAGCATCTTTGCTAAACCTCATAAAATCTTTGTGTTTTTTTTTCTGGATTTGTGTCAATTCTTATGTTTCTTTGCCCTAAAATTCTCAACAAAGGCCGAATCTAGTTAGCCATTCATGATCGACTTGAACTTATTTTGAGATTTCATGACATTCAGGATTAAATTGTGTAATAATTTCAATAATTAAAATTGATTTATGCTTTATTTGTCTATGCCAAGTGAACGGATACATAAACAACTTAAGCATGAAACTTAATAAATTGATTGAGTTTTCATATAAAATTTTTAATAAAATGGTTTTAAAAATATAAATAAATAAAAAATTGAATAAATTTTTAATTATTAATTAATTAATTTTCCCAAATATATATATATGTTGCGAGTAATTTTTTTTTTGTAATCAAATAACATAAATAGGAACTAGCGATGCTAAACGGGAGATGGAAAACGAGATTTGCAAGAAAAAGAGTATGATTCACGATTTAATATATTTTTATATGTTGATTAGAATTAATTTTATTGATTAATAATTAATAAATATATTATAGGTAATTTATTATATATAAATTAATGTGTAATTATTTTACAGTCAATAAACGTAATAAATACTTAAATCAATATAATCAATACACACAAGTAGTAAATATTTGTAAAACTGAGAATGAATTAAGTCAATTTATTTAAACTAAATTAATTAATAAAAATATATTAATAAAAAAATATATAATTAATAATAAATCTTAAAATATTATTGATATAATAATAATATTATTATTAAATTAATATTAATCAAACTAATTAATTAAGTTTTATTTAAATAACATATCATGCATTATATGAACTATTATCGAATTTTTTTCTAAAAAATAAATATTTATAATTTTATTCCGTTTTTTTCTAAAAAGTTATTTTCGATGTAAAAGTCTGACAAACATATTTAAAAATGATAAATTTATTATTTTTTTATTGAATATTGATGATATTAACTTTAAATTTTAAAATAAATTGAAAATGTAATCAAATATAAAGATTTCGATTTTTAGTATGAAATAAATTAAAAAAAATTAATTGTAGAACAAGATCTTTATTGGCAAGCAACAAAATCAGACATTAAGAGATTTTTTTCTTTCACAAACATGACTTGAACTTATTGAACTCTATTTATTTTATTTTTTCTTATTTCCATTCGAGTAAAAAATATATTTTAATCAAAATTACTTTTTGTCAAGTGATTTGTAGAAAAAGTTAAACGCGCTTAAGAACGCATTTGATTGCTTGGGCCTTGAGGCTAGAAAATATGCTTCTAAAAATAATGAATTTATTGAGTACAGGTCTGTTTTGGGCAGCTGCAGCTTATTGAATAATCTGCTGATAAATTTAAAGGTGCGGTGACTATTACAAATTTTTATTATTTTGAAAGAGACAGATCGTTGCCAATAAGCTCCTACTGCAGCTAGATACGTGCGATGTGAAAACGCTGTTTTCTGTGTTTTGAAAAATCATAAGTTGTAAAAACACAGTTTATCCAAACAGAATGGGTGATTTTCAAAACGCCACCGCCCCCGAACGGGCCTTACATTATTTGACTGTAACTCCATAAATCTCATCAAGAGATCCTCTCAAAATCTGCAAAAACTACTTTTACATAATTTATTAAAGAAAATCATCTCCTAAATATTTTGCTTTTCTTTTAACAATTGATAAAGTAGAATTTAAGAAGCGTTATTTGCCATTAAAAAAAACATAGTGTATAGCCAAAATACAGGCATGCATATTTAGGGAAAATTTTTATATGGGCAAGATATTAGAATCATTGGGCCTTGAATGCACATATCCTAAAGGTGATCGAGCTAAGCCCACCTGCCAAAATGGTCGAGCTAAGTTCATCCACCGAAATAATCGACACAAGCCGAGGCAAGCTCTCCACCGGAGAAAATAATCATTACATAAGAGTACATGAGCCAATCCTAATTTATGGTGCTGCTTGACACCTGCATTGCAATTTTTTCACCAAGACATCGCTGACAAGTATATTACCATATGTGATTTAATTTTATATTTCATTTTCTCTCATCTATACAAGAGATGTCAGAGGAGATAGAGGATGAGGCTCTAGATCTCTCTTTCTCTCTATAAAATTATACTCCCAATCTCTTTCTCTCTCTCTCTCTCTAGACCGAAAAACAGAGATCCTTTCTTTGAGTCATTTTCGACTATATGGGGATCCTGCGAATACATATGAGTTGTAGCAATACCTATATCATCTTCTCCCGTACCTTCCTTTTAAAAATATAGTCTTTATCTGATTGTATGAGCTCACAAATAATAACAGACCCATGTGTCATAAAAGAAATCAAAATATTGGATATGAAGAAAATGAATTAAATTTTTATTATGTAATCTGCGCATATTTCACTCAGGATTTTATTAAGTCGTCATGATCTATTCAAATAAAAATTTTCTAATTAATTTTAAAAGCATAATGTCACGTAACTATTTATTTTATTTTATTTTAGTTGAATTTTCATTCAGTTTAATAAAAAAAAAAAACAAGGAAACACAACAATTATAAAAAAGGGGAGGTTCTAATAAAAGGTAGATTTAGAACCCATATGGTTTATAGCATAATGTTCTCCATCTCATTGCAGCACTTCCACAATGTCAAGGAATCCATTTCAATCTGTTGTCTGATCTATCACAAAACCCTGGCCATCTTTACAACAACAAGCACAACTTCATCTTCAGTCAGTAAAGGAGACATGGCAGCAGAGGGAGAGGGGAAGAAAGCCGATGCAGAACCCATCTAGTTTACAACATCAATTTCGTAACTTCCATCCACATTAGCCTTTATCCAATCACATTTTCATCATAGGTGAGGTGACAAATTGAAGTTTAGGTTTTAGATATGTAAATGCATAAGAATTGAGTGGTGTCAAGGCAAATCTTCCTTAATTTTCTCAAAAATTAATATATTATATAAATAAATATTAAATGCTGGTATTAATCCAAATCTTATGTGCTCTAGAAAGTAGCTCTTCTTCCCTTTTATAATACGGCACTGTGGGCAAGGGCTTAGGTGCCATGTTGTTGAGATAATGATACTTCTCCAAATTAGAACGCATTTAATACTCTATGTTCCAAAAAATGCTCCTTTTAAACGTCAAATAAACCATTCTCTATGATTAGAATATATCACAATGTAATATGTCAATTTAACTTTTTATTCTACCAATAAAGTCAACTCTCTAGATTTGTAATGGCTGCGTTGAAATTATCTTTGGTTTAAAGATATTGAAAAGGAGGAAATGAAAAGGAATTAGTTTTAACTTATTTATTTGTTCGGAAATTGATCTAATAAAAATACTCTTGACTGAGTCTTTCATGGACCCAACGGCCAGAGCGAAGCACACGTCGCTATATCACAAGAGTAAGGGTGTCTGGAGGACGACAAAATGACTGTAGGCGATTGACTAGAGACTGATCGAGCGGCCAACTTAGGGCAAACTGAACTAGAGTCTGACTGACTCATAGGCTGCTTTAGTAGAGGGCAAACGACAAGAAGACATCCCGTCGTATATCCATTAATTGAAAGACATGAAGCCAATCGATTAGGGGCCGACAATTTAAAAGAATTATGGATATAATTGTTATTTCACAATAATCCTAACTACTTATAAATAAAGAAGAATTAATTGTAATAGAGATTGTTGGTACCGCATACAAAAATATCTCATCTATCTTTTTCTCCGTGCACATTTCTTTCTTTTTCTCGCTTCATTTTTTTGATGTGATTCACGAATAAATATAGGCTCAACAATATATATGTTACAGAGAAATTATACGACTGCTTCTTGTTAAGAAGGGATGTCCAACCTGTAGACGGTTCCATAAAAGTCAAAATAGTGCTGTTATTGTTGTGATACGAAAGATTTGGTTGATATAAATGAAATAAGTAAAATTTTGGTGTTAAATATGTAAATAAATATGAATGAGGTGGTATGTCTGTAAATGTCCCAAAGCATAAATATTACATGGTAGTAGTCATTTTGAGACCTAGTTTCACAGTCTTTTCATCTATATATAGTAGATGAAGGAAATGTTCAAGGTTTAATAGTTAAAATGAGGATCAACAGGAGGTTAAATTAGATGATGTAATAAATATTTATTTTATATTAATATAATTTTTATGATAAAATATGATGCATTAATATCTTTTTTTATCAATTTAATAAATAATATTTTTTATTTAAGACAACACTTTTTAATATTTTGAATAATATTATAAACATAAAATTTAAGATAAGATATTTTTTTTATTTTTAATTTAATTATTTTATCCAATCAAAATTAAAAAATTAAAATTAGACAATATATTAACCGACTGGTTCTTTAAGAACCGAGTATGTTCACCATTTCGACGGTTCAACCTTGATTTTGACCGGTTCAATCACGATTCTATGAAAAATATGTTCTAAGTTTTGATCGAACATATTGAAGTACTGCAATTTTTAATTTAATTATTTCATCCAATCGTAATTAAAAAATTTAAATTAGACAGTATATCAACCGACTGGTTCTTTAAAAACCGAGCATGTTCACCATTTCGACGATTCAACCTCGGTTTTGACCGATTCAATCACGATTCTATGAAAAAGATGTTCTAAGTTTTGATCGAACATATTGAAGTACTGATTCACGACTAAACCGATCAACCCGGTCTGATTCTTAAAACCATGCTCTTCCAAAACACTACTATCACATCATCCCTTAAAAGCCTTTTCGCTGATCCCAAGCTCATTTATTATCTTGATAGTTGGAAAATAATTTTCTTTCTTTAATTTTCTTTTAGTGTATATGATTAAAGTTCCTTGTTAGCCTATTGGCTTTCGATTGCAACATTATTTTATTATATATATATATATATATATATAGAATAGGGCGAATTGACCTTGACTCATGAGAAGGCAGACCAGGCTGAAATAGAGAAACCTAACAATGTACTTTTTGATAGCTAGAGACCAGCAATATTGGGCTTAATTTATAAGGCCCATCCTCTAAAAGATTCAAAAGGCCGATTTGGGCCCTTCGTAACAAAACTTACGATTCTTGTCAGTCTGCGCTAACAAATTTTATTTAAGCATGAGACGGGAAAAGAAATTACGTAGTTCAGATGCAATAATGTATCAAGGCATCATAAAAATGTAATGAATATAAATTTGTAATCGTTGTACGAAGATAAAAGTTTTATAATCCAACTAACCGTTGTATGTCATAACACTTGTAGCATTAAAATCACTTTTCATTCAAAAAAATATGGAAGGTAAAAATGGATAGCCAGCATCATCGCCACAAGTAGCATAGCGTGGCATACCAGTGAAACAAAACTCACCTCCACTATCTTTTTCCAGCATGACTCTTTATCAGAAATTCCCGCCATTTCTATTGTAGCACAAGGCCGATCTATCTTTGGGGATTCACTTATAAGAAGGAGCAACTGAAGCTAGGTTAGAATATGGGTGGAAGAAAGGAGAAAGAAGATTGTGATGTAACGGGACCGAGAAGATGGTAAAAATGCAATACACACTTAGCTTGATTTTTGAGGCTTTAGTAAAAGCTTCGTCCTCTTTTGATGTTATCAGAGAAAATAGCTTGACAGCAACCGATCCATGGAAAGTTCAAGCTCCACCACATCAAGAACAAGCAACCCTGCGACAATGACTCTTACCAGAATGAAGGAGATCCACATTCCAGTTCCTCTAAAATTACTGATGTTGCATATCAGAGTCATCTCTATGTCACCCCTGCAATTCGACAATTACAAGGTATGTTAAACACAAATATACAAGTTATTTTCTTTCAGAAATAACCACAATTTCTCCTCGATTCATACAAAATGAACCTGGAGTTTTTAAAGAAAATCAAGATTTCAAGCTGTGGCAGTTAATTGATTAGAACCTCACAACAACAATTCTATAAATCATCTCCACCTCCATACTTCCATATGTTTCACACCTCCAAAGCACTGCTCAAATTTGGACAACATTGGAAAGTTTATTTCAACCAATAAACAGATCCAAAGTTATCCAATCGAAAATGAGTTGCACAACATTACTATGGGGAGCAACACGATGTCACGGTACCTAACTCACATTAAGACATCAATTGATAACATGCCATTGCAGGTTTTAGAATAGGCAATGAGGATATAATACTCTACGCATTGAATAAGCTACCTCAACAATATCAGGTGACTAAGACAGGTATACACACACAGTTGGATCCCGTTAAACTGAAAGATTTCTATTCCTCGCTTCACAGTGAGGAATCAAACCTGGCCATTGAATCTACAAAACAACAACTGATCACAATACTTTACGCATCCAAACAAAAAACCCAGACCACACAAAACCAACAATGAAATAACTACAAACCTGGTCCAAAGCATTCCAACAACCAAACCAAATACCACAATTACAACATTAAGAACAAACAATCCATAACATGTTACCAGCACCACACAAAACCAACAATGAATAACTACAAACCTGGTCCAAAACATTCCAACAACCAAACCAAATACCACTATTACAACATTAAGAACAAACAATCCATAACATGTTAAATATGCCTAAAACCAGGTCATTGCGCAGCAAATTGTTGACACAGGGCCAACCTGCAATACAAACCCAACAGCCAACCTTCACATATAGCCCTCACTGCCTCCACCAATTCCCTCTCACAACTCATGAATACTAGATGTTGGAGCCACTACACTCCTTACCCACATCTAGATAACCTCCCTCAAACTTTATCAAGGCAATGAACAAGTCATAGTAGGTGATGAACGGGCTTCCAACATCTCTCACACAGGCTCAACCATCCTTCCTACCCCAAGCAGTAAGCTATATCTACCATCACTTCATCACATATCACATCTCTCTCATAGCCTCATATCAATTCAAAAACTAGCACAAGACAATAAATATATTCTATACTTAAATGATTTCAATTTTTATATATAAGATTGAATCACACGGAAGACTTCTTTTAGGTTCAGCTAAACTGGGCATGTACCTCACCAGCTCCACATCTCAACCAAACTAATATCGGCGACAGGGGCACCCCCATTATAGAATTCTTCAACAACAATCAAGCTCACACACCAACATCAGTCTAACAAACTATAAGTCACCATGTTATTACTGTTTATAAAACACGAGTCATATATTAGTTTTTCCAAAAAGCAATTCTAGTTATAATCTGCTAGAACTTACACATTCAAATGTATAGGACCCTTTTTCGCTTCCCTCCACAAATGATTACAAATATTATATATCGTTTATTGATGCTCATTCTAGTTTCTGATGGATATTTCCAATGTTTAGCAAATCAGAAACATCCCATCACTTTATTAACTTACACAAATTCCCCTGTAGTCACTTTAATAAGAAAACTAAAATTCTCTGAACTGAAAGAGGGGAGAATTCACTTCACACCACCTTAGAGCATTCCCCCAACAAAATAAAATTAAACATCAAATTTTCTACCCTTACACACCAGAGCAAAATGGCCTAATCAAAAAGAAACATAGACACATCATTGAGACAACAAGAACATTTCTCAATCATATCCCCTTATCATAACAATGCTGGCTAGATGTCGTTTTAACTGCTATTTATCTAATAAATCTTCTTCTCTCTACACAACCAAAAAAAAATCAGCTTATTAATTACTCTCAAACTAAACCAAAAAACAATCATCTGCACACCTTCAATTGTGTATGTTATCCTTGGCAACAACCTCAAATGCACAAAAAATTTGAACTAAAAGCCCAACAATGTTCTTTTCTAGGTATCACTCCCAATACAAAGGATACAAATGTTGGGAATTTCATAACAAAAAACTCATTCATTCCATACATATCACTTTCATTGAAACACAATTCTCATATCACACCCACCCCCCTCTCATCCAAACCCCCCACCTCACAACAACATCCACTCCCACAACGACAGTCCTCTTCCCATAAAACATCAAACCAAACACAAACTACCCAAACAAACATACCTAAACCAACCAACCAACCAACCAACCAAACACCACCCCCTCATAAAACACAGAATATAATGTAAAATTTTTAAAAATTAGGTGTTAGTTAAGTAAATACATAGGAATTGGGTGTCTTGTATTTAAATGCCCCATAATTAAATTCTCACTAAATTATCCCTTTTTAATCACCAAAATTGCTTATTTTGAAGTAGAATGAGCTGAACTTTTATTATAATAATGTGTTAAGATTTTTATGTAGTTTTAAAAATATTCCTTCTGAAAGAGGACAAAACTGAGGCCCAAAAATCAAGCTAAGTACATATTGCCTTTTTACCGACTTCTCGGTCTCTTTACGTCACAATCTTCTTTCCCTTTCTTCCACCCATATTCAAACCTAGCTTTTGTTGTCCCTTCTTATTAGTGAATCCCCAAAGATGGAACGACCTTGTGCTTCAGTAGAAAAGACGGGAATTTAGAGTGAAGATGCATGTTGGAAAATGATAGTGGAGGTGAGCTATGCTTCACTGGTATGCCACATTATGCTAACTGTGGCGACCAGGTTGGTTATCCCGTTTTATCCCCCCTCAAACTGAGACCCATTGGCTTAAAGGGCCAGTTTGGACAGTAGAGTGTGGTGCGGGTTGATGGAAGGGATTTGGTAAATATGTATGTTATTTGGTCTTGGAACATAATGTGATTGAGAAAGATTTCAGTTTGTTGTAAGTGGCCTCTGATGTAGTAGTCCACTTCAATGTGTTTCATTCCTGATGGAAAACTGGGTTATGTGTTAGAGTGATTGTCGAAGTGATGTCACTGAATAGAGGAGTGGTGGGAGTTGAGTTTCTATCATCTCACGTAGTAGATATTGAAGCCCGAGAATGTTAGTTGTTACTGAGACCATAACTCCGTATTATGCTTCGGTGGAGGTGTGAGCGCTGGATGGTTGTTTTTTTGTTGACCATGAGACTAGGTTAGGGCCAAGAAAGATGCAAAAGTCTGTGAATGAATGTCTGTCTTCTTTATTGGTGGCCAAATCAACATTTGTGTCTGCTTGTAGTTGCAGGTCTCTAGCGACAATGGGCATGCTGAAATGTCTTGTGCCATTGAGACATCTCAGCAATCTCTTGAGGAGCTGGTGGTGGTGTGGTTGAGGAGCGTGCATGTACTGACTGAGATGGTTGATGGTGAGTGATATACCTAGCCTTGTTACCATGACGTACCGTAAAGAACCTATGGTTTGTCTAAATTTTTTGTAGGTCTTTTAGTGAATTGTTGACACTTGTGGATTTGGGTGAAGAGGGGATAGAATACGTTTGGAGTTGAGCATGTCGGTTTGGGTGAGTATATGAAGTAGATATTTGCTCTATTCTACGAAAAAACCTTTGGTGGTGTGGTGCACTTGAGGGCCTAAGAATTGGGAAACTGTTCTTAGTTGTTTGATTGCAAATTGAGTGTTTTGTTTTGTAAGAAAAAATTTGATGATAATGGGCAAATTTCCTGTTTTTATTATGTCATCGACGAATTTTAGTAGAAATATTATGACTATGTGTTTGTTGTATATGAGTAGGGAGTGGTCTGCAATGCTTAATGTGAAGTGTAAACTAAAAGATGTTGGAAGAAGATGGAATACCATTATCATGGGGCCCATTTAAGGCAGTAGATGGTTTTGCTCTGCTTGCATAGAAAGTCCGGATGTATGACGTCTTTGAATCGGAGCGGTTGTGCCATGTATTTTGTATCTTCTAATTTCTAATGAAGAAAGACATTTGATAAATAAAGTTGTTGTACCTTCCATTTTTTGGATGCTGCTAATGCTAAAAACATTCGTATGGTAGGAAACTTGTCAACTGGGTTGAATGTCTGGTTGTAGTTGATTTCAAGCTGTTCTACACATCTTTGTGCCATTAAGCAAGCTTAATATTTTCTCTCTGTCCTGTTGGAGTGAAATTTTGTCTTGTATGTCTATTTTCTTCCCATAATTTTTTGAGTGCTTTGGGGAGGGGGAACAAGTGTCCATGTGCCCTAATGTTAGAAGGCTAAGAATTTGAGTGACATGACTTGGCGTCAGTGAGGAATCTTGCTGGCCCATACAAAGGAGGTGGAGTCTTGTGTTGTAGGTTTAGTATATTGTGAGGTTTGAGAGATCATGTTCGTAGGAGAGTGGTCATGTGGTATGTTTTATGATGGGATGGTGTTCTGCTGGTTGGTTGGCTTGCTGGCTGGTTCAGGCAAAAGTAAACTTTACATGTTCAATATGTAAATACATAGGAATTGAATGGTATGTATGTATAAACCCCTTAATATATTCTCATTCTCCAATTAACATATTTATACATTTTCTGTCATTTTTTAGTTATTTAGTTATTTGCTACAATTAATCGCTCAATTTCATTTTTCTAACAAATTTAAAAAAAATTAAAAAAAAAAGGCTACTATAAACACAACCTATTTTTATCGATTGTACATGTAAATCATCTTTATAACCATTCAAAAGTCAATAAGTGAGAAAATTATTATGTAAGGCTAACTACACGTTCGGACTTCAGTCCGACATTGTCGTGTATCGCATGACCACCCATCTAATATGCCCTCTGAACGTGCAATCACCACATGTAACCATTTCTCCAATAAGAGGCGCAAACACAACCAAAACGGTAAGTATACAGTTGACTGCTTACCACCACAAAAACTTTCAACAAAAATAAAAGTATATATATAGCAAAACTACTTAGCGAAATTGGCATAAATATGTTGCAATCAGAGTTGTTTGACAATATAGGCTTTTAAACTCAAAACAAGATTATGTCATCTGAAGGTTGTATTAAAAAAAATGGAATTGACTTAGTAGAGACAAAATCAGTGCTCATGGCTACTAAATTGTATTAAATTGCAAGAAATTGATCATCATAGTGCTGCAAAATAGATCCTTTGACTGCTCATCTTCCTTAAGCCACTTTGCTCTTTCTTAGCTCTCCCTGTTGTAGGATTTGGAACCGGGCTCATTCGACTCTTCTTCATATTCTTCCAGCTTTTTACCTTGACCCATGCCGAGGAAAACTTATTACATTCGGATGTCCGGATGTGCGGACAACTGCCCAAATGCACCGACGGAGGGCGGGGATTAGACTTCCGCCCTTCTCGTTGCATCCCGGCCGTTGTCCTCACATCCTGAATCTGAATATAATATTTTTTTCATGTCGAGATGGCGCAAGGGAAATCCTTAAGACACCCAATTCCTATGTATTTACTTAACTAACACCTAATTTTTAAAATTTTTACATTAAACGGCCCAAACTTTAATAGTGATATTAATAGTGATATTTAAAATTTGGGTCATATAAATGTAAAAAAGTAAACTTTACATGTTCAATATGTAAATACATAGGAATTGAATGGTATGTATGTATAAACCCCTTAATATATTCTCACCCTCCAATTAACATATTTATACATTTTCTCTCATTTTTTAGTTATTTAGTTATTTGCTACAATTAGTCGCTCAATTTCAGTTTTCTAACAAGTTTAAAAAAAATTTAAAAAAAAGGCTACTATAAACACAACCTATTTTTATCGATTGTACACGTAAATCGTCTTTATAGCCATTCAAAAGTCAATAAGTGGGAAAATTATTATGTAAGGCTAACAACACGTTCGGACATCGGTCTGACATTGTCGTGTATCGCATGACCACCCATCTAATATGCCCTCCGAACGTGCAATCACCACATGGAACCATTTCTCCAATAAGAGGCGCAAACACAACCAAAACGGTAAGTATACAATTGACTGCTTACCACCACAAAAACTTTCAACAAAAATAAAAGCATATATATAGCAAAACTACTTAGCGAAATTGGCATAAATATGTTGCAATCAGAGTTGTTTGACAATATAGGCTTTTAAACTCAAAACAAGATTATGTCATCTGAAGGTTGTATTAAAAAAAATGGAATTGACTTAGTAGAGACAAAATCAGTGCTCATGGCTACTAAATTGTATTAAATTGCAAGAAATTGATCATCATAGTGCTGCAAAATAGATCCTTTGACTGCTCATCTTCCTTAAGCCACTTTGCTCTTTCTTAGCTCTCCCTGTTGTAGGATTTGGAACCGGGCTCATTCGACTCTTCTTCATATTCTTCCAGCTTTTTACCTTGACCCATGCCGAGGAAAACTTATTACATTCGGATGTCCGGATGTGCGGACAACTGCCCAAATGCACCGACGGAGGGCGGGGATTAGACTTCCGCCCTTCTCGTTGCATCCCGGCCGTTGTCCTCACATCCTGAATCTGAATATAATATTTTTTTCATGTCGAGATGGCGCAAGGGAAATCCTTGTCATTGATTCTATTTAAACGACATTCTACAAGTTTGGCTCTCTCATATGAAAAATTATTGCATACATACACCGCATGCAGAGATGCATGCGGTGTCCGATCCTGACCGTAGATCACGGTGATCTACAGTCAGGATGCAATCAAAATTTTTTTTTTAAAAAAAATTTAAAGTGAGGCCCACCAAAGTACATCATGACCGTAGATAACCGTGTTTTAAGGTCAAAATCAAATACTACATGCATCTCTGCATACAGTTTATGTATACAATAATTTTTATCTCATATGAATTAGTTTGTCCGTTGGGGTCCCATATATATATATATTCTTTGTGAGAGAAATTTCCACGGCCGAACATATTCCTTGACGTCTGCTTTCAAAGTCCGCGGATGATTTTCGATGACTTGGTAGTCCGCGGACTCTGTCCCCCATCTTCTTAAATTAATTAGAAATAAATTTTGGGTTAGAATATTCTCATTAAAGTTTGAGCTAAATAAATTTAAACAATTATATATCCTCAAACACTTTGATGTTAAATAAATATGATTGTGAAAAGATTATTGGCCAGTAATAAAGGATAATATTTGACATCATCATCAGATCATTAGACCAGACGTAGACACCTTTATCTTCCATCTCAGTGCCGTCCAATTCCACATCCACTCTCCTTCCCAACCTCTTCCATGGCTGCCGAACCTCTGGTCGCCATCACCTTACTCCTCCTCATCCTCCCTTTCTCATCCCCCTCCTTCAGCCCCATCTTCCTCTCTTGCGGATCTTCCTCCAACGTCAACTTCACCAGCGACACTCCCCCGCGCACCTTCACCCCTGACGGCGAATTCCTCCTCTCCTCCTCCAACTCCAAAACAGACTCCTTTTCAGCTTCCGCTGTGTCCCCCCTCTACACCACCGCCCGCCTCTTCACTTCCCCTTCCTCTTACAGCTTCGAAGTCGACCCCAACGCTTTCTACATCCTCCGCCTCCACTTCTTCCCCTTCAACTCCACCTCCAAAGCCCAATTCACTGTCTCCGCCATGAAACGTTACCTCCTCCTCTCCTCCTTCTCGCCTTTCCCTTCCAAGTCGGACATAAAAGAGTTCTTTTTATGGATCGATACATCAACTCTTCTCCTCACTTTCTCCCCTGCCCCAAATAACCTCGCCTTTATCAACGCCCTCGAGCTCATCTTATCCCCTCCCAATCTCATCAACGCAAGCCGGCCTATTTACATAACGACTTCCGGTATCTCTCAAGATGACAACTTTTCCCCTCAGGCGACGGAGACTCTCTACCGCGTCAACATCGGCGGCCAACTCATAACTCCGGCGAACGACACGCTTTGGAGAACATGGGAGACCGACGATTATCGCTACTTATTTGATAAGAGCTTCTCCGTCGAAAGCAGCACAACCGGTAGAATCGAGTATCCGACAGCCGCCGGCCTAACTCGATCAATCGCCCCTGAAATGGTCTACAGTACAGCGCGCACGCTGAACAACTCCACCGGCATGGCGAACTCCCTCTTCAACCTTACCTGGAGCTTCGACGTGCCTCCGGGATTCCAATACCTTGTTCGGATGCATTTTTGCAATTGCTGGTTTCCAAATCCTTCTAATTTCTATTTCCAAGTTTACATCGGTGATTCATTCGCTCGTAAGAATCTTGAACCTGGAAGTATGACGAACTGGAGGACAATGATTCCATTCTATTATGATTTCATCGCCGACGCACCAGTGTCAGGTCCTCTGAACGTTAGTATCGAGCCGGCGGCCAACAGCGAACCGCCTAATGCTTTGCTGAACGGATTAGAGATCATGAAGCTGAGCAATTCGCATCTCAGTCTCGCCGGAGAGTTCGGTCTCTCTGATAGCGACAGAAGAAGCCACGCCGGCAAGCATTTGTTCTCAATTTTACTCCTTTCCATTATCGGCGGTATTGTTACTCTCGCTGTTCTGCTTTTCGCTCTTCTATTATGCTTACGCCGTCGCGGCAGCTGGCGGCGGCGGCGGCGGCGGCGGCGGCGGCGGCAGCAACTACAAAATCAGGCTGAGGAACAGAAGGACATCAAGCATACGACGTCATGGTCGCACTACAACCACGGGGTTGTAAGCGCACGGAGCGAGTCCACGACCCATCAAACACAGAACAGCTCTGCTTCCCCGCGATTCAATCTTGGTCTCCAAATATGTTTTGCGGAAGTCATGTTCGCGACGAACAATTTCGATGAGAAACAGTTAATCGGCGCTGGTGGGTTCGGGAAAGTGTACAGAGGAGTCCTCTACGACGGCACCGAAGTCGCCGTAAAGCGCGCGGTTCCTGGTTCAAGACAGGGATATCCCGAGTTCCGAACAGAGATCGTCTTCCTCTCCAGAATCCGTCACCGGCACCTCGTCTCCCTCATCGGCTACTGTGAGGAGAATTCAGAGATGATACTGGTCTACGAATACCTGGAAAAAGGAACTCTAAGGAGCTACCTCTACGACTCAGATCTTCCCTGTTTGTCCTGGAAACAGAGACTGGAGATCTGTATCTGTGCGGCGAGAGGGCTTCACTACCTTCACACCGGATACTCTCAGAGCATAATCCACCGCGATTTGAAGTCCACCAACATCCTCCTAGGCGAGAACTTCATCGCCAAACTTTCCGACTTTGGGCTCTCTCTGCTGGGACCATCCTTTGGGGAGACCCATGTCAGCACCATTGTGAAGGGGACATTCGGCTACATCGACCCCGAGTACTTCAAGATCATGAAACTCACCGAAAAATCCGACATTTACTCATTCGGCGTAGTCCTATTCGAAGTGCTTTGCGCGCGGCCACCCATTGTCGACCATGTCAATCTCGCCGAGTTGGCGCTTCATTGGCTGAAAAAGGGGCAGCTTGAAAAGATTGTGGATCAGCGATTGGCGGGGAAGATGAACGAAAATTCTCTGAGGAAATTTGGGGAGACGGCGGCCAATTGCTTGGCGGAATACGGCAGGGATAGGCCGAGCATTGGTGATGTGCTGTGGAATTTGGAGTACGCGTTGCAGTTGCAGGTAACGCAGTTAAGTAGGGAGCCGTTTGAGGATAGCGGGATCGTCAATGAGTCGCAGATTGCGGTGGCGGAATCGGTGAGGAGGGATCCGTCGGATGAGGCGGAGAATGTGGGCGAGGAAGAGGTGGTCACGGCCTCGAGTTCGCCGAAAGAGTCCGAGATATCGACGAGTATGGTGTTCTCTCAGCTCGTTACAGGGGAAGGAAGGTGATTGGATTCTCGTTGAGATGTTCTGTCGTGCTTCCTGTTTTTTTTGTAGCGCTGAAGAGTGCGTATTATGTAAGTAGTGTTGGCATTGAAATTTTAGTATGGCAATATAAAATATTACATGCTCATGCCGCAAAAAAAAATAACAGGATAAGACCCCTGCCCACACGAGATTATGAATATGATAGACAAAAAATCATTTGAGGTTTGTGTAAATTATGATTCACCTTCTATAAATAAGAGCAATCTATACAAATAAAATTAATGAATATGTGTTGGATTTGCATCTGGACAGCATACACACCAAAGGAATAGTGGAAAAAGCCTCCGCCCCTCCCCTCTAATATGGAGGCCCCCTATATTTATGTACACACCAAAGGAATAGTGCATTAGATAGAGAGAGAGAAAGCAATAGCACGCCTGCAATAATCAGAAAAAGTCTCCACCCCTCCCCTCTAATATGGAGGCCCCCTATATTTATAAGTATAGGCTGGCCCAAGATTACATTATGTACTGTTCCGATTTGCTTTTTAGTCCATCGATAAGCAAGGGTTATGACTCTTGTGAGTGTGACTGAGTGCTTGTTGTTTGGGCCCTCCTCCCTGCTCGGCTGGCCGGTCGGCCATCCATTCTTTTTAGGTGGGTGTGATTTGTTTCGTGCTGATAATCCTTGGTTGTCCTCGATACTTTTGCCTTTCTACTTCCTCTGAGTTTCCTCCAGGTCTACGTCGACTCTTTTTGGATGTACATATTGAAGTTCAAAATTTTCTTTCTCATTGATAGTGATGGCTGCAATAAGAATAAGAAAATTTTATGTAAACAAATCTTTCAACAACTATTTAATGCTACAAGCAAATGCTCTAGATTTCAAGTTTGTGGTTATCAAAGACAAATCTACGAGATGCGGTTTTTTTTGGTTCTTTTGAAGGGAGCTCGGAGCCGCCTGATTGTCTATTTATATGTCACTGTATATTTGTTTGATTCATATAAATCTTTCTCCTAGATCATTATAAAAGATTCAAATAAGAGAGGAATCAAATATAAAGGAAATACCACAAGACATAGACAAAGAATAAAAAAGAAATAAGCGAAAGGCTTTTATATAGGTAATCTTGTATATTATTCTTCAAATATCGTCTATTGATAGGGGCATGGGTTGAGATCGGTCATATACATCCAACAACAAATACAGAGTTCCTCATAAATACACTTTTCTAAATCCAATAACAAATAACTTTGTATAACAAAGATATGATAGATTTGATTCTAAAAGTAAATAATTAAAAACAATAATAATTTTAAAATATGACACATGATGTTAGGCGTAGATAGGGGTGTAAACCAACTGAACACGAATGAACAGAGTTTGTGTTCGTGTTCGGTTCTTTGAAATTTAGTTTGTTTGAAATAAGTTCGTGTTTGAAATTTTTCATGAAGTCATTGCTTGTATTCGTTTTTTAACGAACGAGCGGAACATGAGTTGTTCAGGAACGACGAGTCAGTTTGACATCCCTAATATTAATATATATAAATAATAATATTATATTAATTATTTAACTTATATTATATAAATATATAAAATTTATATTAGTATATTACTAATATAGTATATTAATATT
>NW_018165517.1:195001-270075 GCF_001263595.1 Phalaenopsis equestris
ACCAATTTCAAACACTCTAAGGTTAGGCTCTGGCTGTAGTGCTCCCTATACAAGTTCTTCGAGAAGTTTCTGGTAAATGAAAGAAGTGTCTTGGAGGTGAATTTTTGTGATCTTAGCTTGTGTTTTTCGCTTCAAATCAGAGCATGAAGAGTTTGGAGTGAGTTCTACAAGTTTCCTTGTGTGTAGAGAGAAATCTGGTGGAGTTCTCTCTAAAAACTTTTTGGTTTCATAGTAAAATTTTTCTGGTAGTGTGGCTCTGTGGTATTTTGTCCATTCTCGTGTTGTTCCATGTTGAATTCTTGTGTGCTTTTCTGGATCGTGTTTCCATTTAGATATTGTTCTGGTTTTCTTTAATCTTGTGTGATCATGTTATTGTGTGGTATGGTTTAGTTTACAATTAATACGAAGCCTCAGTAACATTAAAAATTGTTCTCGTTATTCTTATCAAATTGATATTATAGCAGGGTTCAAGTCGAGTGGGAACAATGACCAAAGAAGAAATGCTCAAATTCAATGGAACGAACTTCACTTCTAGCGTGGTATGGTTTAGTTTACAATTAATACTAAGCCTCAATAACGTTAAGAATTGTTCTCGTTATTCTTATCAAATTGACACTATAGCAGGGTTCAAGTCGAGTGGGAATAATGACCAAAGAAGAAATGCTCAAATTCAATGGAACAGCAATATTTATATATAATGTAGATTTCTAAACATACCACTGAAATTTTTATTATTATATATATGTAATATTTAAATTTTTATATTCATTCATATGACTCTAAATCTATATATCATATCAAAAAAATAACTCATATTAATTTGTTAAAATAAAATGCACCTTTTCAAGCATAATTTTTATATGATTTTGACGCTAAAACATTGCAAAAATAAATATCATATTTAAATATTAAAAACATAAACAAAAAAAAAACAAATCTATGGTATATATCGAAATCTCCTAATTTATAAGTATAACCATTTTACCTTCAAAACAAAATGAAACAAAAAAGATAAATTTACATAACTCGCACACAATTCCTTATGTATTTTTATGTCTCACAGATAAACTTTCATATTTACATACATTAACACATTGGTATTTCAAGTCTATGCTTACAGAGATGTAATTCACTTTTAAATATTTACGTTTAGACTTAGGATATGTAAATATATAAAAATTGCGTGCTATGCATGTAAATGTCACAAAAGACTTAGTTTTCTTTTTTCTCCTCCTTAGACTCGGTCTTCTCCTCGAGGTTTTTACGTGCTCTTTTCACTATCATATCCATATAAAGATCATGAGCTTCCATGCGAACTTTCAGCCGTGCTTCTACCTGCTAATAAATATGCGTAGTAAGATTGATTCAAACATCACAATTAAACAATATTTCTCAAATTGACAAGTCTATATATATATATATTAATAAACTATTATTTTTTCATTAATTAAGTATTAAATATATTTTATCTAAACCGATTTAATTTCTATTATATATATATATATATAATGGTGGAACCAAGAGGAGTTGGGGGTGCAATCTTCTCACTTTATTATCATATAATGCACTAAAAATTTTGACCCCAATAAATTTAAATGTTAAATAATAATATAATATTATTCTATTATTAATTTGTTGATTATGTTATACTCATTTTAAATAGTTTATCATAAAGATTGTAATTATTTCATTAAACTTAATAGTGTTACAAAAATGCTTCTAAATATTTTATATATATCTTCTAAAATTTTGAAAAAAAAAAGTTTTTTTTACCACTATTCTTAGTAAAGATTATATGACAAGAAATTTGTGATATAAAATATTATACTATAATTGATGAAGGTTGGATGAAAATGAAAATGAATGATAGTTGCAATAAAATTTACTGACAGAGTTTGATTTGCTAAAAAATAATTCTTTGATATAATTCATGTTGAAGATATAAGTGCATTAAATATGAAGAATTAAAATTTGAGATGTTGTCTTTTGTCACAAAGTTAATATGCATGACATTTGATTTCAATAATATGATAGTGCAAGCAATATGTGGGATGAATGAAATATCTTGCAAGTTTTATGTTGCATATTATACTATTTATGCAACACATCATCAAAACATGTTATTCTACTATGTCAATTTGTTAGATTTATTTGAAACTTATAATTAATTGATTTATTATTTTTAGTCATAAGAAAATTGCAAGAAAATTTTAATGAGATACATTTTGTATCAATAACAAAAAAAAAATTTCATTTAAGAGAAATATGTTGATATTCTTTATTTTAAAGAGTGAAATTTCTTTGTTGAAAATGAGATATACATATTCAATTTATGAATGCTTCCTTTTTTTGGAGGTTTAGGACTTCTTGTTAAGCAAAAACATTATACTTGTAGAACAACGTCATTATAAACTTGATATTTTCAGTCATTTACATGCACAATTATAAAGAATGAAACATCATGTTTAAAAATACATTAAAAATTTATTTCTTCTTAATTATGCATTGAATTATTGAGATAGATATTGCGCGCATTGAAAATTGATGATATTTTTCAATTTATAGATAAATTTTATTATGAACATTTCATAGATGCAGGAAAGTTACAATTAATGAAGAATACCTTAATTCATGTAATATCATCTAGTGGTGTAACAGTCAAGCTCACATGTGGGATTAGCTCACTTACACCTTTAGTTGCCATCACGTGGAAGAGAGAGTGAGAGATAAAAAGAGAGTTAATGTGTAATTCTTTTACATACTAATATAATCAATGCATTTTTTGCATGTTTATGATCTCTCTCAATTTCTCTCTCTATTCACATAGAAATTGCGTGGTGTGAGAGAGAGAGAGAGAGTGAGAGATATCATAATGATTGCTACAGGAATTTAAGTTTTTTCCGACAGTTACAATCATGTCAAGATCATTTGATATTTTTCTCACATATATGTGTTTACTAAATAGTAGAAACAATGTCAAGATCACTTAATGAAGAGAAGTTGCCACATCCATAGCTCAAGCTGTTTACCTCAGATTTCTGCTGCTGACTCTTCTCCTCCTTAGACGAAGATGCATCCATTCTTTCTCTCTCAAGATCCAATCTATGTTAGCTTCTGTAAAAATCTAATCTTTCTGCCTCCAAATATATAAGGTGATCAGAATACGTACTGCAAACCCAACCATGGCGTCCATTAAAGAACGCCGAGAAACAAACTAAAGCAACAGCTTGTCTTTTCTCTCTCTACTTCCCTTTCGTAGAACTTGCCATGGCCTGCAGAGGAAGAAAAGCCACATCAACTCCTTCCATGACAAGTTAAAACCATGCAACAACACCACTGACCTGTGTTATTTTCAAATGGAAACTTGCTATCTATACTGTAATTAATCATTTTATAAATCAATATAAAACTTTTTTAATCCTGCATGATTATGTTAATTGCAGTAAGAAAGCTATTAAAATAATTAAAACTATTTCAAAGTTGGTTAAAAGAGTAATAATTATTTTTGGGGCCTGTTCAATTGGACATTGGAATGAATCAAAAGTTGGCCTGATGTTTTGCAGATGAATAGTTTAATATGTTAAACCGAATTTGGACTATAGTAAATTAATAAATTCAATATTTATGAGACTTGGGTTGCAGGGAATTTACGTGGTGGGGGCGAAGAACTCATTAAGTAATTGCTTCGTGTATGGTTTGCTTCGTTTATGGTTTGTCCAATGACTTGTCTCTATTTATTTAAGTAATAAAATAAATTTAAGCTCAAAATACATCAGCTCATGAATATTATACCATGATTTATATATATACTACACAAATATTGGAATGAAACAGTCTATAGATTCCCTTCAATTCCTACATAGAATCAAAGCATTGGACTTTTTCCAAATAATTCTACAAAATAAGGTCTTTAACATTAAATTGCCTAGAACTTGCAAGCCATCATTATTGAATGACTCCATTTGTTTCATCTAGTCCTCATGTTTGTTGCATTTTATCACCCTGGCCTAACCACCATCGACCCCTCTTTCTCTTTGCAACAGATTACTGTCATATTTTTCATTTTTATAATCATAAAAATATCAATGTTCTTTCAATGGTAAATATATTTGGAACAATAACCAACAACCTATGGGGGTCAATTAGGGTCAATAGGTTGGTTATGAGTTTAATTGACCTAAATTTGAATTGACCTAAAAAGCTATTTATTAAATGGGTTAGGAAATTTAAAGTGATTTACCAGGATTTCAATTCAACTAAACCAAATTAGACCCAAATAAAATTGTTGTGTCAGAAGTTTCACGACAGCTGAGTGGATTTAATTTCTGAACAACACACACAAACAATATAGAAGTGGTAGACAAAATAGTTTTTATCATAATTTTTAATAAATTTAATTTTTTGCTTACTAACTGATTATTTAGAAAGTTTTGTGGTTAGCTAACTTAGAAAGTAAATTTTGCAATCAATAATAAAGAAGTAATTCATTTCTAATATAAAAAAGTATTATATACTTTTCACTCTAGATGTCATGTTAGTTCTAATATAAGACAAATAAAATATGACAACATATTTTCATAAGTTATAAAATTAGATTGCTTCATTTTAAAAACATTTCTATGTCATGTTTTATTAATTTATAGTTCTAAAACAAACACGAAATTGATGAGACTAAGATTAAGAGTCTAATTTATTGGAATAAAATAGTTATAAATATAACAAAAAATATCAACTTAATGTAATATTTCGTTAAGAGGCTTTCTAACCAATTTAGGATTATTTAATCACTTAAATATTTATTTATTAACTTTAATAGTTATAGCTAGCTAAACATAAATTATCATTTAAATTTCATCATATTGAACTAGAGCTTTTGAATACTTCAGCTTCTTTCGATCATATTGAGATCCAGGCTCCCTTAATATAGATAAGCACATGATCTTAACAATTTTTTTCATAAGAAAATGTTAGGTCCACCAATCAAATATTTGTTTTCATCAAAATTATAGAGTTAACATAGTAGTTGGCAATTATTCGTGCCCCTCTTTTGTTCTAGCCGAATAAACTTCTTAGTGCTTGTCCTAGGTCACCTTGCTTGGAGAAGCAAGGGAAGAGAGAATGGATTGAAGGTGGAAAAAAATTAAGAAGGAATAAAAAGTAGTAGCTGCAAAGATATATACATATAAAATTATCTTGACATAAACCAGAAAATAACTGTCCAAAAAAGTCAGATCATATTTGATCCGAGAGAATATATAAGAATGATCATAAAGAAAGGCCTTTATAATTAAACTAGAAGAAAAAACCAAGTTTTTTTTTTTTTCTTCGATTCAACGAGTGCTCTCACCATCGGGTCCGCGATACATCTTAAAAAGAGAGAAAGAACAAAAAGGAAAGGGAAGCGAAGACTCTACCATATATAACCCAATCTATATCTATGACTCCATCTGTGGATCATTAAGATCCTGCTTCTAGTGCACCAAAACTTAATATATATTTGTGTGTGTGTGTGTGTGCGCGCGAGCGCGTACCACAAGTCTTGGCATGTTGGTGGTTGGGTTACTGTAAGTCCCTTCAGGTCAAGCGTTCGATCCCACCGTGGCGTGAGGGCTCTGGAATTTTAGTCACACGACGAGGGTTCATCATAGGGCCACGAAAAAATGATATTTGGGTCTTTGCCAAATATTGATTACATTTTAAATATGCATACATATATGTATGTATGTATAAGTCATTAATAATTTACATCATTTTACGACATCTTTTATAATTTATAAATTTCATCATTAAATTGTTATGAAGAATCTAATTGTAAAGGGTGGGATATGCTCTCATGAATCTCCTAGAAATGATAGCTCAAAAGAACTCTATCTCTAACCCGCATACGACAGAGCAGCAATAATCCCTTCACTGTTCTTCCTCTCCGCTGGCGTATCGCTCGCCGCTTTGCTCTGTTCTCGCGAGTCGTTCCATGCCGATCAATCCTCTTCCATGTCGAACACTCCCTACTGCGCTTCTCGCGGAGATGCCCCATGCTTTCTTTTGTTCAGGCCCAAACATCCAGCCCGAAACTTCCCTTTTTTCTTATTCGAGCTTGATGGTTATATCAGCCCAGCCCGATTGAGGTCTTTTGCTCCCCTGTTATATATAAACCAAATCAAACCCAAATTGTGTTGGCTGCACCAGAACCGGAACCCAAAACAGTGACCAAACGCCTTCATTTATTTATTTTTATTCACTGTTTACTGTTTGTTTTAGGTTATGGTGTATGTTGTATAAAAAAAAGGGTGTTGTTTGTGTTGTTTTGTCGTCGTCATCGCCATGGGTGTTGTTTGTGTTGTTTTGTCGTCGTCATCGCCATCACTAACATCGTCGGGCTCGAATGGTACAGTTTTGTGGCAATGCGGGAAAATTTTTAAAATATATATTCAAGGAAGTGTGAGTACTTATTCAGAGGGAAATTAGTGTTGTTTAGGAAAAAAATGTGAGCTTGTATGGAAAACTTTTTAAAAATGGGGCTTTAAAATGCCCGCTCGTGAGAAAGTGAGTACCCGTATATTGGGAATTAAGTACTGTTTAGTGAAATCAAAAGAACACTACTGAAATATTGGATCCAACCCTTTCGTGTAGGTACATTGAAGGTCTGTTTTGTTATTTAAGATCGCGAGTTAAGTATACACTTTTGCTCCCCGACCTAGTGTCTCTTGACACTGACCAGCTAGTCTCTTAAGATTGCTAGAAAGGTTGGCATCCTCGATACCCCCAAACATGGGTTGACATGTGGAGGCTATCGAAATTTTGGATGAATTTGGACTTATACTTCTTTAAAATATTTAAAATTTAGGGCTTTTAAAATAAAATAAAACATCACCATTTTAAATTTTAAAAAGATTTGTAAACTTGCATTCAAAATTTTAGGCTCTTATAGTTGGGAAAGCTCGGCTTTCGAATATTTAGGTCTTAATTTTTTAAGGAAAAAAAATCAATTTTTTGAGCTTTTCAACTTGAAATTCCATAGTTTAAAATCAAAGTCAATGTGAACTTTTAAGTTTAAGTCAGGATGGTTAAATTAACCCAAAGTTGAGCATTCAAAGTTAAGAGTTTAGAGCTTACAATTAATCCAAGAAATTTGGAATGTTCAAATCTAAACTCTTAAGTTTTAGTCATTTGAATTGACTCAATATTAAGTATTTGTACTTTCAAAAATAACTTAATACATTTAGGGTTTAGCCTAATTAAAAACTAAGTTAAAAAGTAAGTACCAAAATTTAAAAGGTTAAGCTTAAACTGAAATTCAAATACTTTTAACTGAGGAGCTAAGCTTTATTCGAAAATCTCCGCCACCAGATTTGCAATACTCCTGCTAGTGAAAAGAAGGCGGGGGTCACTCTCAAAGCCAGGAAATGTACCATTGCATGTGATAATTTCCAAATAAAAAACTTATAGTATCAAAATTGTTGAAGGTCTTTAAATTCTATATAAACTTCATGTTATTCCTTAGTTAAACACAATAATTTAGAATATATGAAAATAATTTTAGACTCGGTTTATGAACTCTCAAATTGTGTATGCTTTAAGAGAAATTGTGTATGCTTTAAGAGATTCATATAGATAAGAATCTGATACGTGTTTTCAAAATCTCTTGTTCAAAATTGTAAATCATAGTTATGGTTTAAAGGTTACACAAGCCTTTAAATTCTTTGAATTATTTAAGCTATTCAAATATATAAGTTAAAAGCCCTAGTGTGCTCTAACCAAACATACTGAATATTCAAATTTTAAGTTCGAGAATACTGCGCAGGCTAATCGAACCGCCTTATATATAAGATAATGTTGTGAGTCTCACCCACTAGTCTGACCTTCATCCTTATAAGGACTGGAATTGACGAGTCTAGTAAATCTAATAAATGTCCAAATCCTTAAAAAAGAGTTTACAACTCTAATTCATCTAGTCTAATCCTCCTCATTGTAAGGAGAGCAGTCAACAGGACTTATATTTTGAAAAGCTTAACTGACAAAATCAAATGTCCCTTTTTAAATATAACTACTTTAAAAGTTCTAAACCCCGACGATGACCGTGTTAATTAAAGATTTCAATCGAATGGGTTAATTTTTAGATTATTTTTTCAAAATAACCAACCTAATATGTATCGTAAAATTCAATCACATAAAAGACTTAAAATGAAATCTCATCCGCCATCCACAACGGTTTGTCTAAGATGACAAAATTTTTATTGATTTTAGCTCACAAAAAGTGATTGTCATATCAAATGTATTAATATATTCACAATCAAAGTAATTGCATGTCGGTAAGGACGTGATTCGAGTCCTCTATCCTTGTGATTTTGCCACCAAATGTTGCCACAAAATAGCAGTTAGGACCAGAGTCATTTGATCGAGTGGTTGCCCTCAAATGACACCATTATATTACGGTCACAGTCGTAACCGTATATTCCCCAAAGATTTCCTACCCTTTGAGATGTGAATTATATGGATACAAATGATTGGCACAAAGCCTTCTTTTACTTAAGGTCAACTTAAAGTTGTTCCCTTAGAAAAACTTCCACCCTAGACCAACGAGGATATCTTGGTAGATGTAACCCACGACTGCTGACAAGAATTTTTCTTTCAGGTTGGGTCGACTTCCTCCTCTGACCAAGTAGATAAGGGACCATGATGACCCGAGATAATATAACCATGGGATCTTGATCGGGTTTCGTCTTCATAACCCCACCATCACTTTAAGCTTCAAATGGTGAATTCTACAATTTAAACCCTAACTCAACTGCTATTATAACATGAATACTCAATTTTTAATTACTAGCCTTGATCGAAAGCTCTTTCTCGTTATCAGAAGAAGTAATTAACCATAGCGCCTATGGGAAACCTCGAACTCCTGATAAAAAAGTTCTCGCAAAATAAGAGTGAAATATCTGGATAATATCTTCTCTACAATCCAATTCATCTTCTGAAATTCGACCCTCCAAAGCTCCCTCTCTCTCAAAACAAAAAAAAATAAAAACAAAATGAGGAGAGTTTTTTGGTAGCCGTTGTGAATTTTCGAAGCCCACAAACAATAGCCCATTCATAACTCTTCTAACACATGGGTTTGAAGTATGGAGAGGTCTGATGCTAAGAAACGAGATTCCTCTCACTCCAAATGTCTTATTTTCTTATGTTAAGCCTTATTTATTTTAAAGTTAGTCTTAAGAATGAACTTGGCTCACCTTAAAGTGAGCCAAGTTATCCTCAAGATCAAACAGGCTGAGCTAAGTTCATCATAGTCACTAGACAAATCTAAACTCCTCTAACATATATTGAACATGCTGCTAATCGACCCAAGAAATCATCTAAGACTAATTATTAGAGCAAGCCTAAAACTAAGACCCAAATCCCTTTTGATTTTAATAATAATGCCCATCTAAGATTATTCTCCCTCGTACTCTTTCCCCTCTTTCTCCTCTTCTTACTTGATTTTTGCAAGCAACATCAATGCTCACAAATACAAGTGGCCAATAAAAATAAATCATTCACATACAACAGTTAAGTACATGGGGCCATTACATATGTACCACCCGATCCTTATGTATTTACATATCTAACTAAATAATGAATTTTACATTTATGCCACCCAAGTTTTAAAAATATGACTTTTTTAACTTCTAAAAAGTGAAATATATCTCTTCATGAATAGATAACGTGGCATATATATATCAATTCAAGTTTAGACGTTTGCTATGTAAATTCATAATAATTGAGTGGTATGCATGTAAATCTTTCCTACATAAATGGTGATGGTGATTTCTAATCATATCCAATCATGCATGGATGTTGATATGATTTAAAAGGTAAAATATTATAAAAATAAGTATAAGACCCATATATCAAATACATAAATACATAACAACAGTTCTATAATGTATGCCTAAATCCCCTAATTTATAAGTATAACCCTTTTCTCTTCAAAACAAAAGATGATAAAGAAAGAATAAAATTAGTAATAAGTCATGGATCATCTTCTTCTTCCTCCTGTGTATCAGTACTCTTCTCCTCCAGGATTTCATATGCTCGACTCAGTAACATATCTATATATCGAGCAAACGCATCTTTGCGAGCTTCCAGTCGTACTTCTACCTGCCAAATGCCAATCAATATTCCGTAATTAGCTTCCAAATTGGCAATCATATCATATTTCTCAAATGAACGAATAATGATTATACTTTTTGCCAAAATATTTACAAATAAAACTATAGTAAGTTTGGATGCATGTTTTCGTATTTTTAATCAGAAAAGAAGACCAATAATAAGGGCATGATACGATTCATATCGTCATCGGCATGTCCGGACAACGAACAACTCCAAATTCACATAATGAAGAGAAGCCGCGACTAAAGTTCGAGCTTACCTCTGATTTCTGCTGCTGCTGTATCTCCTCCTCATCAGATTCTGCAACCATCCTCTCTCTCTCAAGATCCAATCTATGTTATCTAGCTAGCCTCTATTCTTCTGTTATATATATATAGAGGTTTGGGACAAGCACAAGCAGCTTATCTTGAAACGTGACCCACGGGATTAGACTCGTTGTCTGCGTTTAGTGTAAAAACCCAACCGCGTTTTCAAATAAGCTGCTCTTGAAACGTGACCCACGGGATTCGACTCGCTGTCTGCGTTTAGTGTAAAAACCCAACCGCGTTCTCAAATAAGCTGCTGAAACGTGATTTCCAAACGGTGAAACAGTGTTTTGAAAAATGTCGTGTGCACTTATAAGCTGCCTCAAACGGGCATAAGCAAACCAATTGGTCTGCCATGGCATCCATTAACGGACGCCCGAGAAACAAATTAAATTAACAGCTCCTCTTTCCTCTCTCTACTTCCCTTTCGTGAACAGATTGGCTGAAGAAGCTTAGGCCATGGCCTGCAAAAGAAGAAATTAAAGCCAAATCATCTCCTTTCACAAAAAGTTAAAATTTTGCAACAATAACCACCGAGCTTCTGTTTCCAAATGGAAACCAACTATCTGTGTATTAATAATCAATGGATAAATTCAAAAATGGAATCTTGTTTCATGTTTTTTAAATGTTTGTGTAATGGTTTATTTTCTTTATTTAATCCTTTGGATGATTATGTAAATTACAATTAGAAAGATAAAATAAATAAATAAGTCTTTTTTCAAGTTGGTTAAAGAGTAATTAGTTAGTTTTAGACCTTGCTTGATGTTGTCTAAAATGTATAGATTAGTATGCTGAGCATTTTTGTATTGGTAGATTTGGACAAGGATAAATAAATTCAATATCTCTTGTCTTGATATGAGACTTTGGTTGCATTGACTTTATGTTGAGTGGGCCAAAAGCCACTCCACATAAAATAATAAGAATAATAATAATAATAAATTCTTCTTCACATAATTAATTATATATTTAAATAGAATAAAATTAAGAGATTTTGATTTGGAAATAAATTTACAAATAATGAAAAGATTTATTATAAAATATATAATAAAAATTTCAAGTTATCTATGTGTGTAATCAACAATATAAATATCATAAAAATATTAACTTGTTACTTTCCTTGAATTATGGATAGAAAATGTTTTTTATTTTATTTTATTTTGGGAGTTATTTTAATAAAAAAACATTTAAATGATAAAACAATATTATATTGAACAAAATTGAATTGCATGATTTGGTTCCATCTTGTGATTAATTTTTTACAATTTCATTTCAATTTAGTATGATTCATACTTATTATGTTAAATGTTGCCAATCCATGTGAGTTGTATGTTAGCTTCAACCTGCAAAAGATGCTCATGTGTATATGTTAGCATACCACAAACTTTATATTTTACATTTATGCCTCCCAGGTCTTCTTATATCACAAAATAATATCGCAATTTAAACTTTTAAAAGTGAAATACACTTAAAAATTTAAGTTTAGGTGTAAGATATATAAATACATAGGAATCGAGTGGTATTTATGTAAATCTTCCAATCTGTGAACCTCTTGTAGGCTAATTTATGAGATTATCAACTCTTGCATCCCGCTTCAACTTAAATTAACATAACAAGAGCTCAATATATGATGAATAGATGTTGCCACTTCCCATAAGTCACACATACATAAGAGGAGAAAAAAACATAACAATAAGAAATCTGTCATAACATTTACATAAAGAGTAGTAAATCTAGTGGACTGGATCAGGGTTGTAGTTCAAAGACACTCTGTATATGAGCGTTTTGATGTCTTCTTCTGTCACCGCCGGTTGCTCGAATTCGAAATTGAAGGGTGTGTGGCAGATCGGTTCATCATTTATGTCATGAAGAGAAGCTAAATATGGGTGTGAAAGGGCTTCATCGACTGAAGAGAGATGACATATTTCATCACTTACGCGCTCAGAATGAGAATCATTATAGAAATGAGTAGGGCATCAAAATAGTCCCATGATTGAGAAAATATTACGTGCGGATAATATACATGCGGATTTGTGGTATTATAATGAATACCGACATAACACTACCAAATCCGCACCTATCAGCGCCTACCCTGTCGTCACGTAATATTTCTTCCTCATTAAAATTTTCATGGTCAAAATAATCCCTACTCTTTTAATATAAGCTAAAATAGACTCAAGAAAGATCATATTAGTCCCAGAGTCTATAAAAATGTCAAATCAGTCTCCATAATCGTTTAATAAGGACTATCTTAGCCCTCAATAAAGGAATCGAGATTAAATTGGCAATTTCATAAACTCTAGGATTAAAATGATCTCCTGCAAAGAATGAGATGACCGTTTTGAAACTTTTCTCGAACAAAACTGAACAAACAATGACTGGCAAGACTTAGAAGAATAGTTAGATACCTGTGATTCTCTTGCTTGGGTCAAATACCAACATTCTCTCAAGTAAATCCTTAGCTCCAGGAGACATGCTCGGAAACCTTGAAGAAAATTGCTGCTTTGGATAATGTGGAAGTTGTCTTACATACCTCCGGGCATTGTCGCTTCGAAGAAACCCAAGACTGGAGTCATCTGGGGAACCTATCAACTTTTTAAAGAAGAGAAAACATGAGTTGTGAGGGGAACCACTCAACTTTTGAAAATGTTAAGGGAGATTTACATACATATCACACAATTCTTTTATATTCACAAATTTAACATAAAGTTTTTAATATTTACTTATATAATGCTCACATCTTTGACATTGTATAAAAAATATCACTAATATTATCTTTTTAAAAGTGAAAAACATAATATCATGCATATGTTTTGATGTGACCATACCACCTAATTTTTATGTATGTTAAATATCAAGCTTTAGGCGTCATGTATGCGTATACATAAGAATTGTGGCATGTAAGTAAATTCCCCAAAATTCCAACATAATCTATAGAAGCTTATGAGTTGACAAACAGATTATCACGAACATTATAACCATCAACATTAGCTTTAGTACAAGACATAAGGTGGCATAGGTTGGTTTTATAAATCCTAATCTTTCGTTGAAGAAAAAGCTTTTTGAACAAATTCCAACAAAATGACCAAAAAATATGCTTGATTTGATGATCTAATTTAACAAACATCGATTCCACTACATTATTAACCTAAACAAGTTGAGATTTTAATTAGATAGGATTTAGTAAATCCTGTAAATCCGGATTTATCAAATCCAGAGGTGTTAAATCCACAGATATGTTTGATACGATTTAAGTTAAATCTAGCTAAATTCATTCGTAATGTTTAGGGATCTCCACTTCCTCCTGTGTGACAAGAGAAGCCTCCCGCCTTAAATACGTTAAATCCACCTATTCATTGAATTTTAAAAAACTAGGATTTACGTTACAAGGAGAAGATAATGGATTTAGCAAAGTTACGGATTTAACTCCCTGTTTTTTGCATTTGGCAGATTTAAAACAGCACATCAATAACATACAAGATTAAAATAATAAGAGAATATAAAATTTTAGCAATAATGAAGATCACACCATGAAAAAAAATTTGGCAAGTATTTCACTTAACATTCACAATAAAATAAATTAAAAACAAGAACAAGAATAAAAAACACCCAAATAAAGATTCAAGCCTCATAACGATACAAGGAGACTCACCTCCGGAAGTATGAATCAAGACTTGCAAAGCACTTGATAAACACAAATTAAGAAAAACTATAATTTATTTTCCGCCTCAACATTAAATAATTTGACTCAGATTACTACTTATAATCCACAAAGGTCAAATATGGTAGCTTTTCAATAGCCAATCAACATTTGGTCAAATACACCAAATGCCAATACAAAAATTTTGCAACTTTTCAAAATTTTCCAAACAAAATAGCTCGTCAATTTCCCAGAATATTTTTTGTGCTGCAAAATTGTTCAAAGAAACTGAATGAAAAGAAGAAAACGACAACAACAACAATAACAAGAAGCCTTTATCCCACTAAATGGGAAGGCTACATAATTTATTTTTCTCCATTGTGTCCTATTGAGTGTCATATTTTCATTTAACACTAATAGACTAAAATCATTTTTTATAAAAAATGTCCAAATCTTTTCAAGTCTAACTCTGTTTTATTAACATAAGTTGAATCTAAAACATCTACTCTCCTAACAGGATCATCAGATAGTCGACGTTTACCGTGACAAACCATCTAAGATGACTCTCTAATCTTATCTGTAGCTGGGGCTACACCAACCCTTTCACGGATAGATTTGTTTCACATTTTGTTTCTAAGTGAGAAGCCACTCATCCATCGAAAAGAAAAAAGTGAGATGGAAAAAATTCACCGATACGACATAAAAAAGATTACTAATAGTCCAGAAAGTATAAGGCCTTTGAGTTCCACAATCCCAATAAATCTTCCTTAAATACATAAAAAATAAATATAAATTTGTATACTTAAAAATAGTTTGCACGGATTTCGAGACAAACTGTTGTCAGCTCCCGTCAAATTGGCTACCCTTGGCAGACTTTTCCCCCTGATGAATGGCTTTTTCCCCCGATAGAGGACTTTTTCGGCTCCTATTGTAATATTATAATTTACTTTTTGGTCCTCCTATCGTCTATAAATAGGAGAGTCATTTCATATGAAAGGGTTTTTCGGCTCCCCCTCCCCCCCCGACTTGTAAACTCTATTTTTAATTGAATAAAATGGGTCCACAACCCCAGAAACACCCGATTCGCCCTGAGGGGGGCAAGTCTTCCTCTCCTCCTCTCCGCCCCTTTTCCTCTCTTTTCCTTCTCTTGGATTCTCACACTCTATTCCTTAAGCACAATTCAAATGACATATTTGGATTTAACAAAATCTTTTAATGGTTACTGCATCACTTTGTAGAATAGCATTAATCACATACCCATCCCTTCAACAAAAATTAATTTTCATATTGTTCCACGAAGCAACTGAGAATTACCTTAAAAGTTGCAAAAAAGAAATTTAACAGTTTTCAAGCTACAAAAAATGAAACCAAAATATAATAAAAAAATTTTAAAAATGTTATTTACATGTGAAACAACAAAAAGTTACCACATTTTATGACATCGCCCATTTCTGTAATGACAGAAAACAAAACATATTTAGAGGCACATATTTAGACGCAACATATTTAGATTACAGAAGACAGCCTTAGAGAAAAAAGAAGAGCAAACCCATTAAAATAGCTACAAGCCTCGTTCCAAAAGGATCCCGAATTCCATACCTCAGTAATTAGCCTAAGCTGATGAACGTAATCCTTTCCGGGAAACAATGGCTCTCGGGTTACGATTTCGCCTAGAATACATCCGACGGACCAAGTATCGATGGCAGCAGTGTACTCGGAACAGTTAAGGAGCAATTCCGGTGCTCTGTACCAACGAGTAACGACGTACTCTGTCATAAAATCCGCTTCTGATGTCGTTCTTGCAAGGCCAAAATCTCCAATTTTGAGGTCGCAATTCGCATTCAAGAACAGATTGCTCGGCTTAAGATCACGATGTAAAACATGCGCAGAGTGCACGTATTTTAGACCCCTTAGTAGCTGATAGAGGAAAAACTGCAGGTAATAGAAGATGATAGTGTTACAGCGGAAAATGAAATTGAAAATTATGTAGCACACAATTCTTATATATTTGCATATCTCAAACTTAAACTTTTAGTTTTACATATATAGTACTTTGGTGCTTTAAACCTATGCATAAAAAGTTGTATTTCACTTTTAAAAGTGCTATGTTTAGTGCTATTCGGGTAAATATGAAATGTTAGACCTGAGTTATGTAAATACATAAGAAATGTGCGATCTATAAGGATCTAAAAAATTGAGATCTAAAGGATCTAAATCACAGCAGATTTGCTCAAAAAAATAGATCAAAGAGGAAGAAATGTAGATGAAATGAAGCAACTTTGGAAGTTTACTTAAAATTCAGATAAAAAAATTTGTAAGTTGATAACTGCAGAGGAAAATCATGTCTTTATAACATAAATCATTATGCTAGAACATCATATCAGATGAACAAAATAAGTGTAGCAGTCCTAACTCTAGCTAAAAATCACATTAATATCATTCAGGTTTTAAACCTGAAGTGCTTGTAGTTAGAGTAATAACTAAAAAATTCACAAAAAGGATTTTATATCAAAAAAAAAAAAACAAATTGGAAAAACGGGCCAAAAGTGGGAATTAGTTCAATAAGTTCAATATATAATATAATATATATATATATATATATATATATGTGTGTGTATATATATATATATATATATATATATATATTGGAGAAAGTTTAATATGAAAAGTTCAACCAGTGTTTCAGAAAAGATGAATTTTTTGAGATTCTCCTTATTCCATCACAGAAGGCTAACTGAATGTTGAAATTATGTAATAATATGTAAATATAAAAAGTAAGATGAACATTTTTCATTAATGTTGGTGTCAAGAAAAGAGTTAGAACAAATAAATCCGAAAAATTAAAAAAATTCATGTACCAACCTGACAATGATCATCATTTAGAGGCTGGTTGGAGCGAATAATTTGATGAAGATCTGTCTCCATCAGTTCATAAACAATATAGACATCATTAAAAGTTTCCCTTTTCGGAGGGCGGATGATATCCTTGATACCAATTATCTAAGACGAAAAAAATATATGTTAGATTTTTCGGAGAAGGCTCGATACTAGAAAAATGGAGTAAGAGCTGAAAGGAACGCAGTTGAAACATTAAGTACATATCTAACACCTAAATTTTATCATTAACTCACATAACATTCATCTTCAACAACACATCAAAAATACCACTAATACTAACTTTTTAAAACTGAAACACACATTTTCATACATGTGTTTTGATATAAATAATATATATATATATATATATATATATCAAAATTTCGGTGTCAGACATAAATACATAGAATTGTTTGGTATGTATGTAAATTTCCCTTAAAACGTTATACTATGAATGCAATAGTTCCATCAAAACAGTTGCAGTCATGTTACAGCAAATAAAATATCAGTGGAGAATTTTTCATGCCATTTTGATTATAGTGGATCAATGAGCTATGAAAATTTCATCGCTATTGTTGTCATCATCATCATGACACTTAGCACAACTAATTGTGATTGAGTCCAATTAATAAAATGGTCCATATTAAGAGAGGAATTCATAATTTTATTAGTTGGAGTTTATTATAAGGGATTTCTATATTAGAATCAATTTTTTTTACATGGGATGTTCCTAAATTAAATTTTTAAGACTAATTTTAAATTTTAAAAAATTTGTCGTACTCTTTGATAATGCCTTGGATTTTAATAATTTCTATCAAGATTATCAAATCATATGTATTTTTTTTTATCATATCATATTTAAGATCTAGATTTGCTTGAATCTAAGCTTTATAGAGCACCAAGTCTTGGGGCAAATTGATTTGGAACTAAGATGAAAATATTAAACAACCCTTGCCTCTCAATCTAACTTGTTAAAAAATAATTAGTTGCTATAAGCATATTTAATAAATTTTTTATCCTGCTTTGTTTATTAGTAATTTGTCCTATGTTCATATTGATATGACGTGTGATGCTTAATAAACTTTAACGGGTTAATTGCCGCCTAACTTCAGTGGTCTTAACATGAATCAAATGAGGCATAATGTAATGTACATATGCATTATGCTTATGCACATGAAATAAATTTTTTCAAGCTATTTATGAGTTAAGACTATTGATATGAAGTCTTGTTTGTGTTGTTTATGAAATCATGTTATAGTGATTTGCCCATGACATAACATGTACATAAATTATGCTCATATGCTTAACGGATGATTGTTAGTAACAGCATTTTGCTCATGATTGCCCGGCAAGGTTAATAACCTAAGGAGTGACGACACTTATAAAGAGTCAATGGATGACATCAAGTTAGTAAAAACCATCATTCTATGTCAGGATACCAAAAAAAAAAGATAAATAGCATAAAATATAATCAAACTTTAATGAGAAAATAATAATTATAATATGAATGCATGTGAATGTTTTAGCATTTTTATGCAGACTGCCATTTTCACATAATTGATAGCAACCTCTACAACATAATCATGATTTATTGTAAGCCAATTCTAATAATTCTTGCCACATAAGATTAGTTTAACTCGATAGAATAATTATAATTATTATGTTACATTGCTAATTGATCCACTCTATTAATCATACAGTATGTCCTATGCTATTATGTACTGTAAGTTTCACCTACTGAGTACATTTCTCACAAAATTACACATTTTTACAATTTTGAAGTTATTAGTTATAATCATTGAGTGAATAAGTTAGATTTGTGCTTCAAACAACATGGGAATTATAGCATTCTTAATTTAATTTATTGGCCAATCATGTCTCTTATTAAGTGAATTCCCATGATAGTTAGGAGTAAATTTCCATGCTCTGATAACTTTTTGATGGATATTTATTAATTTAATCAGTTGATATGTACTTGATTAACTAAATATATATCAGCTCAGCCCATTCTGTTTGGTTACTATCAAAATTTTCTAACCTTGATGGGCAAGTCATGGCATTAGCAAAAATTTTAATATATTGGATTTGACTTGTATCATTAACCATTATTCTCAATTTTAACTTCATCAAGGTTCACATCAAACAAATCATGTAAATAACTTTATGCCTTCCACAATAAACTTGTTCTTTAAGTTATTCTTGGAAAAGAAACTAATCCACTAAAAATGGCAAATGCCAATTATATCTTATAAAGTGAAAAACATGTACAATGATCCATAACTTTTTATATAGAAAATGCAATAATTATGCCCAAATATAAGCAACAAAAAACAAATAACAATTTGACAAGGCATAATTTTTTCAAACTAGACAAATTGATGTTATATGCTTGCGTAAGTGCGGGGAATAGATTGCGATCTTTTTCGACAAATAAAGTTAAAATAATCTAATCGTAGATCGATTAGATAAAACAAACATCATAATAAACAATCTAGATAGTGTGAAAAATATTTTATTAATTTCACAATGTAAGAATACTCATATCAATGAATTTTTTAGCATGTATAAAAAAAGACATTAGAATAATTTCATGAGTTTGATAAGTATACATATATGCACAGCGTAACTCTTAACTAGTTCCTAATCATTTTAGTTGCTTAAAAGCCAAATCTACATGATAGAGACCTTAGTCAGGGCAATGATTAAGCCTATCACTGGCAATACCACTGCAAGTCACACAATTGAACAATTATTTAAGAGAAATAATTTTTTATATTTACTAATATTATACTCTAATCTTTAAACAACATCAAAAATATCACTAATATTTATTTTTCTAAAGTGGAACAAAAATTTTCGTGCAAATGTTTTAAAGCAATTTAGACATTAGTGTTACTTAAATAAATATAAAATTTAAGAGTTTGATAAGTAAATATCAAAAACTTTCATGGTAAGTTTGTAAATCCCCCCTTCTTTAAGTGTCTGTTAGGGACAGCTGCAGCTGTTTGAAGCAGCAGTTTTGAAGCTGCTACAGAATAAAATGTTCAAAAAGCTACGGTGATTATTACAAATTTATTTTAATATCAAAAAATCATGCCACAACTTTCTAGCAGCAACTACACTTTAACAGATTAACTTGAAAAAAATAATTTTTCTACAACAAAAATTTCTAATAAGTAGCAAGAAAAATGTTCCCCAAACAGAACTGCAGAGGCTGTCTAAAACACAAAGCAGCCAAAAAACTATCTCAAACAAATCCTAAGTTTTGTACCCAAATTCCCTAATCAAGATAAAGATCAATGTTAAACTAACCTAACGTAATAATGATAAGCAAGTTGTGATTGGTTTCTCCTTGTTAGTCATCTAGATCCAGCAAGGCAATGAATCTTTATTGGATTTTAGAGCCTAAGGTCCTCAACAAAATACAAGCTACCTTCAGTTCCATTGTTTGTTAGAGGGCATTGTGTTAGTTTTCTAAGAAACTTTGCACTAGGAATACAAATTACAACTACCTCAAAAAATTAATTAGCATCTCGGTGTTAAATAAAGTTATTAAAAATTATCAGTTGTTTGAATTTCAAACATGTATAAATAAAAAAATCATAAATGACTTTTACATTCCGATTTAATGATATACTCAAAATTTGGCCAACATCTCAAGATTTTCGATCGTCTCAATATCACTTTTTATAACTTTAAAAATAATGACTAAATCAAGCATAATATTTAACAATTCGAACTAATGTTTAATAACATTGACATATAAATAACACTAAACTAAACAATTAATTAAAAGCACATACATTGAAGTATTTTGTGGAACATGCATAAAACTCCCGATTAGTACTAAATAAAATTATTTGAATATGTTACACAAAATCAATCGTATTAGAACTTAACTCGTGTCAAAATCAAAACCTATGGCAAATTTAGGCTGGATCACTCAAAATCGAGTTGCATCACACCTATTTCAATGATTTCGAGTGGTTTCAGGCCCTTCGAATAAAACATTGCCTTTGTTTGATTGAGTGCTCCCCTCCCATGTTGATCACAATGATGACTTATCTTGAGCATAATTTCAATTATAGATGTTTAAGGATTTATTGAGGTTTTTTAAAAGATATGGATGTTGTGATTATAAAAGTGAATTTGAACAATTTAAAAAAAAAATTGATTTCTTACAAAATTATGGTTGAATGGGATATATTTTAGCCTTCTCTTGATTGAAACTGAAGATTTATGGGGATGGTCCTCCTTGTAGAGCAAAGAGGCGTGATTGATTGACTTTTTTTCCAATCTATTTTAGTTCTCTAAATATCAAATCAAATTAATTTTCTAACATCACATGCTTGATTTGTTTCAAGTTTAATGCAATTTATTTTTTTTATGATGGTACAATTTTCAATTGATTGTATGAATTCCATATTTAATTTTCTTCACATAATTTCTAATTGATTATTTCTAATCAAAGGTTATTAAAACTATTATTAGAGTGGATTTTTTCTCATTGAATTTTTTTCATGAAAGGAAATAATAAGTTGTCAAATAAATATCCACAAAATTATTTGTGTATAAATGTTTTTATAAATAACATAATGAATGCTCATTAAAAAAACCCTAAAAAAGAAATGTCGACGTTAAAAATTATTAGAATATTATTGATTGTGTTAATTAATATATAATTACACTTAACGAATTTAAATTAAAGATTTGAATCCCTCTCCACGCTGCAAATTGGATTTCTCGTAACTGTTCCCGCACAACCCGCACCCCGGTCCAGCTTCAAAAAAACCTCTCTCTTCTCCTAGGCTTCACGGCTCGCATTCTACCCCCTATCGCTTCGTCCTAATTGAAAGAAAATAAGCCAAAAATTAGGTATTTCATTCAACATATGTGTTTAAACAGAGGTTACAATATTTAACAAATAAACCAATAAAACCCTCTTATTACACATAATTTGCAACACTCCCCCTCAAGATGGGTGAAAGATATTCATTAAGCCCATCTTGTCACATAATATAGCTAATTCCACTGAACTAAGTCCCATAGCGAGTCAGTCAGCCACATGCTCTGTAGTAGCTACATGGCTCAGTTCCAACGATACATTATTCAGTTTCTCCTTGATGAAGAATCCATCAATCTTCACATGTTTAGTTCTATCGTGTTGCACAGAGTTATTAGCAATATTGATTGCCAACTTATTGTCACACTACAACTTTATTTGAGATCCTTTATCCACTTTGAATCAACTAACAAGGCTTTCAGCCACATCATCTCAACAACTCCTAATGTCATGGCGTTGTATTATGCATCTGCTGTTGATCTTGTTACAACTGACTGTTTCTTGCTCTTCCACGAGACCAAGTTGCCACCTATAAATATGCAGTATCCTGATGTGGATCGACTGTTATCAGCACAGCTTGCCCAGTCAGAATCACAAAAGCCCTCAATATCTATATGTTCATTCTTCCCGAATATCAACATTTTCTCTGGTGCACTATTTAAATATCTCATAATCTGATACACTGCATCCATATAGCCCTTCCTTGGATCATGCATGTAGCGGCTTACCACACTTACTGCAAAAGAAATATCGGGTCGAGTGTGGCACAGATAGATCAGGCGGCCCACCAGCCTTTGGTACTTCTAACGATTAACTGGTTCACAAGCCTCTGTACTGAGTTTGAACTTCTGATCAATTGGATAAACTGCAAGTTTGCACCCACGCATACATGTCCCCATGAGAAGATAATTTCTCTGGAATAGGAGCATCCCCTCAAGTTCATAAGCCAATTCAATCCAAAAAAGCATCTGAGTTGTCCCAGATCCTTTACATCAAATTGCTTACCCAACCTTCTCTTCAGTTGAGCAATCTCTACCTCATCATCACCGTTGATAATTATGCCATCCACATATACAGGAAGTATGGTAGTGTGACCCTCATGTTGCCAAAAGAATGTCATATGGTCTGCATTGATCTGCAGATATCTCATGTCAATTATCGTCATTTTAGACTTATCAAACCAAGCTCGAGGAGACCGCTTTAAGCCATACAATGACTTTCTAAGCCTACACACCTTGCCCACTGTCTGGGATGCACTAAATCCTAGTGGTATCTCCATATATACCTCTTCCAGTAGCTACTCATGAAGAAAAGCATTATTCACATTCAGTTGGTAGAGTCTCCACCCACCATTGACTATCAAAGAAGTCAGTGTCCTCACTATGCTTATCATTGCTACTGGTGCAAAGATTTCATTGTAGTCAATGTCATATCGGGAAGAGTGTGGCACAGATCGATCACGCGGCCCACCAGCCTTTGGTACCTCTAACGATTGACTGATTCACATGCCTTTGTACTGAGTTTGAACTTCTGATCAATTGGATAAATTGTAAGTTTGCACCCACGCATACCTGTCTCCATGAGAAGATCATGTACATAATTTCTCCGGGATAGGACCATCCCCTCAGGTTCATGAGCCAGTTCAATCCAAAAAAGTATCCGAGTTGTCTCAGATCATTTACCTCAAATTGCTTACCCAACATTCTCTTCAGTTGAGCAATCCCTACCTCATCATCACCACTAATAATTATGTCATCCACATATACATCAAGTATGGTAGCGTGACCATCATGTTGCCGAAAGAATGTCATGTGGTCTGCATTGATCTGCAGATATCCCATGTCAACTATCTTCATTCTAAACTTATCAAACCAAGCTCGAGGAGACCACTTTAAGTCATAAAGTGACTTTCTAAGCCTACAGATCTTGCCCACTGTCTGGGATATACTGAATCCTAGTGATATCTCCATATATACCTCCTTCAGTAGCTACTTATGAAGAACAACAACACCCACCATTCAATGTCAAAGAAGCCAGTGTCCTCACCGTGCTTATCTTTGCTACTGGTGCAAAGATTTCATCGTAGTCAATGTCATACGTCCGGTTGTACCCTTTTGCCACTAGTCGTACTTTGTACCTCTCCACTTTTCCTTCTGGAGTTTGTTTTACATTAAAGATCCACTTTCATCCAATTGTCTTCTTCCCTACTAGTAATGGTACAATCTCTCATGTTAAATTTTTATCAAGAGCTCCAAGTTTTTCATGCATCGTCGTTTTCCAATTGAGATTCTCTTTAGCAATCTACCAACACATAATTATAGAGACAGTCCAACGATGCAGTCAATGCTTTATGCAAATGTGAAATGTTAATATAAAAAATAGAGTTTGCAATGTCAAGTTCCCACCCATACCGATCAGGAGGATGTCCTCCATTGTTGCAGGAGGTCCTCTTTAATGTTGGGGGGTGGGGTGGGGAATTGATGGAGGAAAAATAATATTACCTAGGAGTTTTGAATCAAATGTAAATGGTGCAAGTGTCTCAAGAGTTGGGGAAGACCGAGACAAGAGACTTGTTAGCACTACAAACTTTGTTCCCTCAGTCTATTTCTTCCTCCGTGTATACACGCTTAGCTCACATTTAGCTTGAATCTCACCACCTCTGGGGTCAATCTCCTCTATTTTCGTCTCCACAATTGATTCATTCCACATCACAGGATATGACATTGCTCCTACTCGCACCACTCCACAACAATAGTACTCACTCTCTCTTGTCTCGTACTCCAATTTCGGTTAAGTCACCAAACGGTGAATTCACCTCTAGAGTGCAGTATAGTTTAAATTCTCTGAATAACACATTCATACTCACAAAGAGTCTCATCTTAATTAGGCTCCAGATATAACCCTTTTAAGTAGCAGAATAACCCACAATAATTTTCACAGCTCTTGAATTCAACTTTCCTACAGACGGTTTGTTGTCTTTCATAAAGCATACACATTCAAATACCTTCAATAGATGGATTCCACCATTGTCTCCTTTCAATATCTGATAAGGAAACTTCCATTCCAGCACTCTTGAGGGCATCCTGTTAATCAATTGAGCAACGACTTCCATTCCAACACTCTTGAGGGCATCCTGTTAATCAATTGAGCAACTGTAAACACTGCTTGCCCCATAAGTGACGTGGGACACTCATTTTTATCATCATATTCCGGGCTACCTCTAGAAGATGTTGATTCTTCCCTCTGCTACTCCATTCTGTGTTGGTGTGAATTGGCATGTGGTTTGGTATTGTATCCCTTGACTTAATAGGCAGTCACCAAATGCTTTGTTGATATATTCTGTTCCATTATCAGATCTTAGTGTCTTCACAACTACCTCATATTGGGTCTGGATTGTCTTGTGGAAAGCAAGCAACCATTTTAATCAAATATATCCAGGTAACATGAGAAAAACAATCAATAAATATAACAAAATAATGATAATCATTTATAGAACTAGTAAGATAAAGTCTCCATACATCAAAATATATCAAATCAAACACACCAGAGCTCCTCTTCCCAGAACTGACATAGGAACTCCTAGTGAGCTGGCCAAACTCACAAGCATCACACACTAGTTTCTCCTTATTTGTCTTTTCATACAAAAATGGATACAACCGACTCAGTAAGCTATAACTAAGATGTCTCATACGTCTGTAAGACAACAGTAACACATCATCGACGTTCCTCCCAAATTCTACAACTGGAACACTTTCCACCATGGATGTCAGAGCTAAGTTCATCCCCTTTCATTCCAAGTACCAGAGTCTGCTATGTCGCGTTCTAGTTCCAAGTGTCCGGCCCGTCGCTTTCTCTTGGAAGATCACCTGAAGAATATCAAAAGAAACAATGCAGCTTAACTGGAGAATAATGACACTAACGGATAAAAGGTTTACTAGAAAAGAAGCATGCAAAATATTGAACAAAGTCATATAATTGATACATCTTACTGTACAATTATCAACTACAGGCTACCTTATACCATAAGCAGTCTGTATACTCTCTGGTATTGCTAGATGAGTACATGAAGAGAACTCACCGCAGTACCTGTCACGTGAAGAGAAGCACCAGAATCTATGATCCATTCTAATAATCCTGTGGTGGAAATAAAGACAAGAGAGAGTGTGTCTCCAGTACATTTGCTTTAGTGAGCAAAAGTGGCAACATTACCCTTTGATGTCGATGGATTTGAAGTATCCTCAACTCTATCTCCTGTTGTTTTTCGCTTCCTCTTCAACATCTCCAGACATTTGTGATTCTCAATAGTAAAGATCACACTTGTCTCTCCCTCGTCCTCTGTTACCATCAGATTTTCCCGATAGCATACTTTTCCACCTTCTCAACCCTCACGACCACAACCACAACCTCCAACTTGTCCAAGTCCACCTCTTTCTCTCTTTAGGTGGCTTAAGACAGACCCTGCTCAGATGACCAACTCCACCACAGTTGTAGAACTTGTGAGTCTCCCCTTGGACACCTGTCGTACATGGACTTGCAGCAGGCAATGCTAATCATGCACCCGAAAGACAACTCCACTCAGAGTATAGTTTCATGCGACTTTCTTCTTGTATCATCGCAGCAATGGCCTAATCTAGCGTGAGAATAGTCGTCTGAGCTAGGAGGACAGATCATCTCTGATCAAAGGCCAGATTCAGATGAGCTAGAAACTACATAGTTCTCATCTGTGTAATGATATCTCATATCTTGCAATCTGGATCGCTACAGCTCGACATCGGTGAGAAGTAATCAAGATTCGCCCATAGCCTCTCCAAGTCTATGGAGTATTCCTGAATTGATTTCTCACGTTGTACCATAGTTTCTATCTCTCGTTGAATCTGAAATACCCTCATGTGGTTCTCAGCCCCAGCATAAATCTTCTTAAGCTTCGTCTAGATGTCCCTCACCTTTCGAATGTTATCGACTGAGGATATGATTGACGAAACCATTGAGTTAAGTAACCAGATGTAAACTATGGCGTGAGTGGTGCTCCACTTATCCCTCTCAGTATTGTCACTCTTTGGCTCGTCCTCAGTAAGATATCCCATTAGTCCATTCCCTGCTATGCTAGAGTTGCCTCAATTCGACGTGAACAACTCAAATAAGTGGTCGGTCCATTAAGCTTCAAATCCACGGGTGGGAGATCTAACATCACCTGCGTCAGAGCATGCGTTAAATTCGTGGTTCCTGTCAAGGCACTAGCTCCCTGTATGAGCCCTACCAGGAGCTTCAAGACCTTCGGATCAATCCTTCCCATAAAATTCTATCCTTTACTCCCCACACTATCTCCATCTCTCGTCATCTTCAATCACTTGGACTCCCTTCTAGGTCATACGCACCACCAACAATTCCCTTCATCCTTTATGCACGATTTTGATCTATATTATCATCAAGATCAGGATCTTCTTTGTGTGGCGGCATGACTATAGGAGATATGGTGGCGGAAACGGCTTGGAATGGAGTCTGCAATGGCGGCATGGAGTGATGATCAGCACTGGACACAAGTGCGTCTTCCACAAAGGAGGCCAAATGCATTGTGTCTCCCGCACAGAAGTTGCAGGGACGCGAGATGCACGTGGATTTGTCTCCGCACAAGACTTGGGAGCGACGCGGGAGGGTTTGTCTCCTACACGGTACACCTCGGGTAGAAGAGAGATGCGGATAGAAGAGAGAAGGTAGGGGGCTAGGATTTGGCTTTGATACCAAATTAAAAGAAAATAAACCAAAAATTAGGAATTTCATTCAGTATATGTGTTTAAATAGAAGTTACAACACTAAACAAATAAACCCAATAAAACCCTCTTATTACACATAATTCTCAACAGTCTTGCTCCCGACCGTTCAAAGACATCTCAGATAGAAGACTCCTTCCCCTATAAGAAATGTCGATCTCCCTGTACCGTCACAATCAAAGAGGTGATCTCTCTGTGCGGTCGTAATTAGCACTAGCGGGAAAAGCAACAGCATAATCGCAGCATATAGAGAGAACTTCCTTTTCGCTGCTATGTACGGCGAAAGGGGAATAAAAAGAGCCCTACCATGTCTTCTCACTCGGTTCGCACGACTCCAGTGTCTCCTCCTTCACCCAATACGTACGATCTTGTGCCCTAGCCCGCATGCCAGAGACGATCGATCCTCGACTGCCGGACGTACTCCAAAGGAAGCAAAGACGGGATCGAAGCATACAAAGACCGTTGAAACAGGCATTCTTCCTCGTTTCGTCTATTTCCTAGCAATACAGAGCAAGCAACTAAAGCAACGAGGGGATCGCGACATACGTCGACATTGGTAACTCCCATTTTTCTTTGCCTTCTGCACTGCTCTTACCCGAAACCATGGAGGCAGATGGAGGAGCCTGTGTAAATCTCGCTACCAAACAGCCCTAGGAGCACGATCAGCTTCTTGTTCTTTATCCCTGTCTCACACATGCAGGCCGGGATTCCAACCTTTCGCTATCAAAGAAAGCAACAACAAGCAGCGGCATATAGCAGAGACCTCCGACTTACCCCTACCTCAGAGGTCATCACTGCATACGACACTCCATGCTTCAGAGTCCTGTGCGCCTTCTCCTTCCCTGCCGCGCCTCGCCTCGCCGCTCTGCCTTAACGAGGGCCGAGCGCACCTCTATCGTTGAATCCGAGCACTTGAATGCAAAACAGAGTTTCTCTCATTACCATTTTTTAATGTGATCAAATAAAAATATATGTCTACATCTAAGTGAATGTTTATGGGATCTACCTAAACATATAAATTGACAGAATAAACTTGATTTGAATATCAAGTTGGGGCATAGCTGAAGTTAAATATTAAATATCATGAATTGGGCCCAAATTTAAGACAAATATTTTATTTTTAAATGTTGAAATGAAGAATTAATATTTCAATTCCACCACCAGATTGTCAATACTCATGTTAACGAACAGAAATCGGTTTAATTTTTAAAGCCAAAAATCATATGCAAATAATTTAAGCTTCAAATGATTTCAAAATTTATACAATCTCGCGGTTATCTCTTAAGTCAAATGCGATGCCTTGAAATGTGAATCCACCCATAAGACTTAGATGAGTACCACTTGAAATACTTTTGAGTTATATATGTTTTACGATGTCTGTATAAGAAAATTAATTATACATATTTTCAATATTCGCATATGCTCCAACCAACATATAGAATGTTCAAATATTAGATTCGAGAATTCTGTGTTGGCTAATAAGGTCACCTTGTCCATAAGATAAGGTTGTAAGTCACAACCCACTAGTCTGATCATCATCCTCGTAAAGACTGGAGTTGACGAGTCTAATAAGTCATAATAAATGTTCAATTCCTAAAATAAAAATTTACAAGTCAAAATCACCAAATTAGTTTGATCCTTCTCCTTGTTTAGGACAGGAGTAAGCGAGCCTTAAATCTTAAAAGTCTAAACTAACAAATTAAATGTCTCACTTTCAAATATAAAAACCTTAACATATCAAACTCCCCGATGATTGCCGTGTTGATTGAAGATTCCAACCTGAGGGCTCAATCCTTAAAATCAAGCTTTTCAAAATAATCAACTAATATGTAAAGTAGAATTTAATCATTTAAGAACTAAAAACAAAAATTCATCAGCTCTCCGCAATAGTTTGTTAAGCGTGACAAATCTCTGATTGACTTCAACTCACAAAGAGCGAATGTCATATCAAATGTATCAATATATCTACAATCAAAATAATTGCATCTCAATAAGGACGTGACCCGAGTCCGCTGTCCGTGTGGTTATGCCATCAAATTACACCACAAAATGGTTGTTACGACCAGAGTCCTCTAACTGGATGGTTGCAATCAAATGATACCATTGTATTACGGTCACGGTTTCAACCCGTATGTTCCCCAACGGCTTTCTATCTTTTGAGTTGTGAATCATAAGGGTACAATTGATTGACACAAAATCTTTGGTTAGTTAAGATTGACTTAAATTTGTCACAATATACAAATATTCATCCTAGATCTACAAGGATCTGTTAGACGGCGCACCTCATGGTTGCTGATAAGGATTTTTATGTCTGGTTGGGTCAACTAACTTCTCTGACTAAGTAGATCAGGGACCACAACAACCCGAGATGACGGAACCAAGAGATCTTGATTAGGCTTCGTCTTTATTCCCGCACCATCCTCTTTAAACTTCAAGTGGTGAATTCTACACTTTAAATCTTAGATTTGTTGCTATTATATGTTGAATATTTAATTATTAATGACTAGTCTTAATTGAGAGTGATCTTCCGTTATCAGGAAAGCTAATTAACCATAAAGGCTTGCGCCTATGGGAAACCTCGAACCCATGATTAAAAAAACATCCTCATTAAATGAGGGTGAAATATCTGGGAAATGTCTTATTTACAATATAATCTGCCTTCTAAAAATGCAACCATCGAAAGCTCTCTCTCTCGAAATAAAAATAAATACAGAGTTGCTCTGGAGAGCGGTCATGCATTTTTGGAGCCAACAGCATAAAGCTCATTATTTAGGTTGAACCAAATACCACATCAGTAGACAATTCTCAAATTATTAAGTGACAAGCAAAACATCCATCGCATCCAGGTGGTGTGATATTCAAATAAAACATGCAAAGTATTGGATGTTGAAAGAAAATTGTCAGCCATCTAAATGCCCCAGCATTATTTGAGATCCAAGAACTATTGAATATAAGCAATGAAGACTGACAATGCAACACTTTAATCACCAAAAACCTCCCAAAAAAAAAAGAAAAGTAAATTGATGATGAAGTTGCCCATTTTGAGATATTTGAGCTTTGATTTTAATCACTCCGAAAGCAAGACGAAGATCAAAATATTCAAATATTAAAATAACTAAAAAATCTTACATTTTCATGATTCAAATGACGAAGAAGCATTATTTCTCTTAAAGTTCTCTTCGCATCAACTCTATTGTCAAATGCATTGCCAATCTTCTTAATGGCAACCTCTTCACGTGTCTGTGAATTCACTGCAGCGCTACGCAAAAAATTATGTTCAGCCATAAGCATCACAAGCTTCGCAAATAACAAATACATCAGAGATTCCAATCCAATTTAAATACCACAAATAACTTCAATAACAAATAGCAAAGAACGACAAAACACAAAGGCATATCAGGGGCAGAAAAATTGTTTTAAGAGCTAAAAATAACGACCAAAAATTCATAAAAAAGATTTTAATAGTATGCTACTTCAAGAAACCAAGATTACCATATTGTACAACAAAATAGCCATAGAATTTTAAGTGAACACCAGTCATATATTTTAAGGCACACTTGTATGTTTCTGCTCCTCTCTAGAAGTACTTCGAAATGTTCTAATCCTTGATGTTTATGGCAGCCAACTGCAGTTAATCATGACATATTTGAAGCTAGAATTCATGAATTATGAAGATAAGCATATAAATAGAATGAACTGCTTTTCCGTAGTTGACTAGAGAGAGAGAGGGAGAGAGTAAGAACGGAAAAATATATATGGTACCAGCCTGAAAAAATATAAAAGACAAAAATAACAACTGGAGCGAAAACAACTTGAAAAAATATTAGTTTTCATGCCAGCATATATTCCATAATATAACCCAACCAAATAAATGCCTCCCAAACTCACACCCCATCCATCACACCGACATTCGAACGAGGTCCAGCCCAATATATCTCTTATCCCATCATAAAGCTTTGTTCATTAGTAAATAAATTATGTACTGCTGGACGCTAAAATAATTATTCTGCTTATGAGAAATCCCTTTGGTGCATTAAAATCCTATCTCATAGTTCTAAACATTTTTGCTGACAAAAAATAAGATTGTTATTCATCAATCATACAAAAAATCCACCCCTTCATACAACCAGTCAGTCAAGAGTCCAGGAAAGAAAACATGAAATTGAATGAATGTCGTAAATTTTCCTTGAAGAAAAAAAATAGAAAACAATGTAAACTCAGTCAAACTCAGGATGGCAAGGCAAAAACATTTAGGGACATTTACATAAGAACCACACAAATCGTGTATATCAACATATCTAACAACAAAACATTCATACTTACATGCAAACCACTTAGATCTTTAACACCACAGTAAAAATACCATCATCACTATCTTATTAAAAGTGAAATACACATTTTCATGCATAGGTTTATAAAACCAAAGTGTTATAAGTGTAAATATCAAAACTTTGGGTGTTAGATATACAAAATACATAAGAATTGACAGCATGTATGTAAATTTCACAAATATTAATTCTATATAGATGTTATAAGCATTAGAATAATGCTATTAATTCCATTTTACATAGGTCGTCAGACCAAAAACCTCATTAGTCCAAATAAATTTCAAATATGAAAGATAATGAGAAACAACTTATTGTCAAATTAACATAGAGCATAACAAAAAGAGTGGTTGGATTCCAAATAGGAGGAAGTTGGTCTGAATATAAACTGAAATGACAGATTAAAACTCAAAATAGATTGAGTATGAATTTATGTTCAAATATCCATTACCAATAGCTTCCAGCACTACTTTAAGAAGTACCCATTTCATGCAATTGTGATTCCACTAAGATACCATATATAGATCATCAACAAACCAGCTCCAATTATCCCAAGAAACATAATCTCATTCTAATTTTTCATAACATGGTATAATTTCTTGCTTAAAATTTAAGTAGAAAAAGATCTAAGGCTAAGTAACACCTGGAACTTCAGAAGGTTATACATCCAAGCTCATGATTCCATGCTCCCAATTTTATTTTTTTTATTTCGAGTAAAATAAAATTTTCATGGTCCCAAAATTAATACGGAAATTGTTCTCTGAACTCACAGAGGACAAACAACAAACACCATGAGAGCAACAAAAACCACTTCCTTCAACAAAATCAAAAGCTCAAAACTTGGTGCACAAAAAGAAGAGCTTAGCTTACCAGACAATGCCATAGGCACCTCGGCCCACAGGCCGCAAGGGGGGAACGTATTTGGTGGAGACCTCAAATAAGTTGCCGTAAACATTGTACTGCACATACCTGCCGCCATGAGTGAGAACTCCCTTTATCTGCCCCTCGCTAGATGCAGACCCCGGCTCCATACCTCCCTTCTACAAGCTCCTTCCTTTCTCGCCCTCCTTGCCAAAACAAAACAGAAGGATGGTGATCTTTAGCCGGGAAGAACGGGAACAGGGAAAGAAAAAGTAGGCGATTTGAGCTGAAATCCGTGAAACAGGAAGGTTAACGTCGTTCTCACCTTCTTTCGGCTGCTTTTGTAAAGCTTTATCTGAAGCTATTCATCTAACTTTCCTCGCCTTCAGTTTTCAACACGAGAGAAGAGAACTGGAGGCCAATCTTCTTTGTTGAAGACGAACTGAGAAGATGAATTGAATGCTGCGGGCCAGAGGAAGCGTGGAATTGTCAAAAAAACCAGGAAATCCTCGTCTTCTTTCTTCTCACAGAGATCCCGAACACAACACTGCCCTTGGACGAGAAAGATATGTAAATATATAAGAATTATGTGCTACTTATGTAAATTATCCTTTTTTTAAATAATTTACAGACATACCAAACAATTTTTTGGCATTTAGATATTTTACAGCTAAATGTCAATTTCCATCTAGTCACTCCATAAAAATATATATATTAAAAATAACAATCATCCTTTTGTTCTACTAAGAATCATATTTCCATTTAATTCTAATATATTAATATCATTTTTATACAATATATCCAAACTTTTAATTATATCAAATTTAAAACAACTACTCTTTTAATCGGATTATGTGATGGTTGATTGTTTATGTGGTCAACCGTCTAAGACGACTCATTCTAATATTGTTTGTCACTTGAGCTACATCAACCCTTTTACGGATGGATTTGTTTCGTACTTTGTCTCTAAACATTCTCATCTCAGCAACAGTTAATTTTGTTTTATGCTTCTCTTTCAAAGGGTAACATTTTGTGTCAAAAGGTATTGCAGCTCTCACAAACATCTAACAATTTTTTTCTTCTAAGTCTAATTTATACTTTACTTTCACACAAGTCATTGACAGATCCCAACACCCCGGATAGTCAGATATTAATTGTTGAGAAATTAGGGCGGATAAAAACAATAATCGACACAAATCAAGAAAAACACAAAGATTTAACGAGGTTCGGCAAAAATATTTATGTCCTCTGGAACAGAGCTGTGGCTTTCCTTCAATCTCAGAAAAAGAGTACAAGATTGTTTTAGGGTTACAATACAACATATATATATAACCCTCCGCACCCCCAACCCACGTAATGACGAGGCGTTTCTCGCACCCCCAACCTACGTAACGAAAGTCCCCCGATTGGACAAATTCTTTTGCTCTGCTCCGCTTCGTTCCAGCATATGTCCCTTATATGGTATATGAGTCATACCTAACAAATCTCCATCTTGGCGAATATTCAGCCCCTTAGAAGAAATACATCGTGGACTTTCTTACACAAGAAGTGGGTTGGTCCACCATGCTTCGCTAGCAACTGCAAACATTCAACAAGTCCAAGCAATGTAAGAACTTATTGATAGTAACTGGTTTGGTCAACTTATCAACTGCATTTTCATCAATATGAACTTTCTACAACAGTATCTCACCAGAAGCAATCAATTTTCTGATCTTGTGATACCTGACATCAATATGCTTGGTTCTCGCATGGTACACCTGGTTCTTAGCCATATAAATAGCACTCTGACTGTCACAATGCAACTGAACTCCACCTTGCTTAACGTCCAATTCCATTAGTAGCCCAGCAAGCCATATACCCAGTTGTAGACCTTCTGCCATCTGCCATCTAAATCACCTACACAATCTGAATCAATAGATTGAATTGTTGCCCTCCACCAAGAGTAAAAATATACCCAGTTGTAGACCTTCTGCCATCTGCCATCTAAATCACCTACACAATCTGAATCAATAGATTGAATTGTTGCCCTCCACCAAGAGTAAAAATATACCCAGTTGTTCCTTCAAATACATGAAAATCCACTTGACTACTTCCAATGCCGCCTTTCAGGTTTAAACATGTATTTACAGACTTGACTAACAACATGAGTCAAATCAGGACGAGTACATATCATTGCATACATCAAGCAGCCAACTGCACTGGCATATGGAACATTTGTCATGTCTTATATTTCTGTATCTGTCTTATGACACTGTTCTAAAGAAAGCTTAAAATAATTTGTCAATGGAGTGCTCACAGATATTGCTTTGTTTATCTCAAACTTGTCCAACACTTTCTCAGCATAGCCTCGTTGAGATAAACATAATCGTGATAAATCTGTGATTATTTGATTGAAGTCATTCACATGTTGTGTCAGATCAGAACCATCTTGCATCTTCAGCCCATATAGTTTTTGTTTCAGATACAATTTATTCGTCAGAGATTTGGACATAAATTGAGTTTCTAATTTCTTTTATACCTCTCTTGAAGATTTTAGATTCATCATATGATACATAACTTCATCTGTCAGACATAAACGTATGGTTGTTGTCGCTCATTGTTGCAATTTTTATCAATCTTCATCCTACATGACATCTGGTTTATTTGCCTACAAAGCCTTCAAGATTTTCTATTGCGCCAATAGATCTTTTATTCTTGTTTGCCACAATCTAAAGTTATCAGTTCCATCAAACTTCACCGCCTCGAATTTTGCACTAGAAATTTTCATTTGAAATTGATCCTGCAACAACCCCTTCTGCAAATTTTTCTGCTTCAGTTGCCGCTTTGTGAGATTTGCACACCTGAATTTCTTCTCACAAATCCTTAAGTCAGAAGTTCTCAATTCGCCAAAGCTTCCTTTGTAATTCGCCTATGTGTTTCAACCTGTCGAGGCCAAAGCAGGTGATTCGCTCGGCCCTTGTTGCAAACCCTGCCTACGTCAAAGCCTCTTGCGAAATCACCGAAGCTCGAACTTCACCTGGTCGCAAAGTCTTGCGATTCGTCTGGGTCGCGATCGCCTTTCACCTGTCGAGAACCACCTTCGGTCGTAGCCAAACTCTTTTTGTCGCGTGTGAATCATGTCTGCTCCTCTGCTAACTCTCGTCTTCGTACCGAACAGTCGCCAGCTATCCGTTGAATTTCTTCGAACGAAGACGAGAGTTCTGCTTATGTGCATATACCTGGAAATGAAAGATAAAAAATTAATACAAAATCCAAGAAGAGCATCTTTATCTTTCTGGATTACAAGAAATGTGTGAAATGATACAAGTATTGGGATCTTATTACAAAGAAGATGGTGATTAGTAGAGATGCAGTCTTTGATGAGCAGTTTATATTACAGCAGAATCAATACAATGTGTCATAGAACAGTTCTAGTTCAGATGCAGTGCAAATGGATTTAGAACATCATTCAAAAATAATTGAGAAAGTTGAAGGTTCAAATCCAACACCCGATGATTCCAATACAGATAATTTACATAAACTTGTTGAGAAATTAGGGTGAAGAAAAATAAGAATTGACACAAATCCAGAAGAACACAATGATTTAACGAGATTCGACAAAAATGCCTACATCCACGTCCTTCGGAGTAGAGTTGCGGCTTACCTTCAATCTTGAAAAAGAAGTACAATATCTGTTTTAGGGTTACAATACAACATATATATATAACCCTCCGCACCCCCAACCCACGTAATGAAACTCTCCCGATTTAACAGATTCTTCTGCTCCTCTTCGCTTCGTTCCAACATCCATCCCTTATATGATATATGAGTCATACCTAACATTAATTATATAAAAACAAAAGAATTGAGTGGTCTGTATGTAAATGACCCCTTTTTGTTTTTCATTTTCACTGATTCGGAGTTATTTTAAATTTAGACGTAAGTGATCAAAGAGTCAACTGCGTTTTCTCAATTTGGCCCTTGCTTTCACGATATTCACAAAATCTTTCCTCAAAAATGCAAATGCCAACGTCTGATGTAATCGAAGCACGCTTACCAGTCGCCAGCATGATGTATCTGCAAGTATTAAATTGTTTTTCCTACCTAAAGGTGGAGTCGCCGGCAATAATTATGAAGTTATTATAAAAAAATTCACGCTATATTTCCTTGACCACCTACCCATTAAGATATATTTAATACAGAGGTACCGAAAATCAATGGCAAGTTCTATGAATATTGATTTTGAGAGTTGAAAATAATTTTTTTATGCTTGAGAAAGTTAGAATTTTCAAGCCCACCCTTACAATAAACAAACGTCTTTTTCAAGACCTATTATATGCAAGCCCACTTACATCATAATCATTCTTTCTAATTGTAGTATTCAACATTACATGTGTCGTTGTCGCTGCCACCAAGTCTTGTTGTAGAACATTGTTTGTTCCGAAAATGCTACCTTTTAGATGCTTTAAAAAACACATTTTTATCGTAATTGTTTCCAATCAATGTGATGTAATTCCCGCCCTAAGATACGTAACTCAATCTAACTAGATTGTTACACACACACACACACACACACACACACACACACACACACATCTTCTTCAAGGAAAAAGTCATAAAATCTGGTGAGCACGCATGTGACATAGCCATCTCATTTAAGGTTTTGTTGCAAACTTGTCGATACTAGGATTATTTATTATAAAATACTTGTTCTGCCTTCCTGGAATTGTTTCCGTCAATATTAGTATCACGACTTGTGCTACAAATTCTACGACACAATCTTGTTTGGCATTGTAAAGTCACGCCTTCTTCAAGATCCATATGTAATGTCCAAGGCATGTGATACAACCTCACCTTTTTTTTAAATCATCTCTTTGAAAGCATGTGGTGCGATCTCATTTGTTGATTAGTCATATCCTTCAGGACTTGTATTATAATATTGTTTTTGTCACCAACATCTGCTCCAAATTCTAAATGTCAACCTCACTTACATTGTAGTTAACACTGCCGTTAACTTTGCACCACAAACTTGTTGCGACATATAAATTTGTTTTAAGACGAACATAGTAAGTAGTTGTCTTCTCCAAGATCTATGTTGCAATAATATTTATGTTATATTTGTCACCAGCTCTAAACCTATGCATCTCATTTTGCAGCATATTTTTCTTCTCCAAACATGTATCACAACTTTGCATGTTTTGCAACTGTTTCTTTGAGACGTTTAGCATAATGTCACTTATATCATAGTTAGTATTGTCTAAAAACACATGCCACAAATCCACATGTCATAATTATCTTCTTTGAGAATCAATGTGGAAGCTCTTATGGGTCTACATCATTATCATCTCTAATGAAACTTAGGACACAAAATTCTCTAGCAAACATGAACTATTGTTATCTTCAACCAATATCACATTTTGACTACCATCAATTATATTGCTACTTATAGTTTTTACCATTATACATATAAATCAACAACATTCACAACTAAATAATGCACATGGGGGCTTGCTCTGGCGTTATAATAATTCAAATCTCTAATTGTCAAAGGATAATTTGTAATAAAATCGCTCCAACTTTATGGAGTTTAATCTTAATCATTTTTCAATGAATAATAATTGCTTAAGTTGATATGACTACACATATTTTTTCCCAATAATTTATTAAGAAAACATTATCCATTCAACTCTTTATTATATTTGACAAGTATTTTTTTCTTAATCATTATTTATTAAATGATTTATTATATTTAACTAGTTGTGATAGCTTGAATATTAATTAATTTGAAAGAAATAAAAAAAATCCTTTAAGCGAAATAATAGACTAATTTAGTATTTGAAATAAAATTATTTTACCTTTCTTTTATAAAATGTAGTAGTTAAAAGCATTTAAAGATCACATTACCAAAAAAAAAAAATCATTATTATTATCTATTAAGCATTATCATCTTATTATGTCTTTGAATATAACTCATGGAGCTCTCATTATGGGGTGTAAGTAAGCTAAGCAGGTTTTTTAGCAACTCAAAATCTACTTTTTAAGGAGCTCATGAGTTAAGCTTATTGAGCTATGAGTTCAAGCTATTTATCTTGTGCCCAATCTTTCTGCAATTAATGTTCCACAAAAAAAAAATATTAAGCCTTAGTTATCATGCACTCACACTCAAAGGAGATCAACAAAAGTACGAGGTGCTAAAAAGTTAATTGTGAAAATATTTTTACAAAAAAACTTTATTATTAAAAAACAACTTTTACTTGACTTGAACTCACCATCAACTTGTATATTCAAATAAGGAGGTTCATTCTTATATCAATGGAAACCCCTTCAGAGGATATTATGAAACTCTATGAAATATTTTTCATCTTAAATGATTTTAGAGAGCTACATAATAATCATGATTATTACATGAATCAAGATAGTTCAACACTCCATGACTATTCTTGAATATTCTTAAACATCACAGTTTTCTCAATCGCTCTTAGTGTTGTAAAGTTTTTTTTTTTTTTTTTTTTTTTTTTTTTTTTTGCATTCATGCCCATTATATTTATTTATTATTTTTAATAATAAGTTATTTTTAATGATAATTTAATTTAATATGTGTGAGTGGTGGTAGCTCCCTACCACCTTGGGGTGTAAACAAACAAAGCTTGAACGAGCCTAGTGCTTTTATTGTTGTTCATCTCTTTCTATTCTTTTTTTTTTTTGTGTTTGAATTGGCTTGTGAAAAGTATATTTTGTGTGTTTGAGTTGCTTGCTTGCTTTAGCTTTTATTTGGATCGGCATTAGCTAGGATGATTTTAAAAATAATAAAATTTAATAATTTTAAAACAACATTCAAATTAATATAAAATATTATTATATTATTATTTATTTGTTTATTTATTTAATTACAAGCTTAACTGAGCCAAACAAGATACACCAAAAGTTTATTCATATATGACTCATATATAAATCAAACTTAAAAAAAATTGTTTCTACTCAGGTAGCTTTCTTAACAAATGAATCTAACACAAACTACTTAGCAAACTAAGCACAAGTCATTAATGAATCACAAGCATTTTTAACCACTCCAAGATCCCTTTTTCTCTCCTCCAAGATACTTTTATCTGCCCTCCAAGTTTTAGATAGAAAAAAAAATTACATCTGTCACCCTTCCCACAAAATGCATGAAAATACAAAAATATTGAAATATTTAATCAAAATACCCCTCCAAGTTTTAGATAGAAAATACAAAAATATTGAAATATTTAATCAAAATATTATGAGAGTCATGTAACAAGTGTGCAGTTTAAAGGCCCGTGGATCGAGATAAATTAGTCAATTCAAGCAACTTATTCGTTATAACAACTACGAAAGAAATCAACAAAGATAACTAGGCAATGAGCTCAGACAATCAATTTGAGTTATCATTTCGACCAATTAGTTAATCGAGTTAACACTACAAGTCATCTACAATAAATTTTGTGATTAACACTTTCAAATAGTTTGTGCCACCTTATCGTGATGTCCGAAGAACAAATAGAAAAAATAAACCCATACTAAGTATAGTGTAAGTTTTGTTTCTTAAGCATTGTATGTCTCAAACCTTAAGCCAACTCAACCTATAAATAAATATGGCTGCATTAATGTATGGAAAGTGGGGAAAAGAGAAAGTAGGAGAGGGAAAAATGAGAGAATATTTAGAAGAGAACTAGATTTCTAGGGAAGCAAAAGGAGCGTTGGAAGCTAAAAATCATAATTCATGAGTCAAGATTTTTGGAGATTCTATAGTCCATAATTTATAATCATTCCATTTATGTTGATAAAATCCCCAGCTAGAATAATCCCTGGCTCGAGAAAATTCTCTCTCTCTCTCTCTCTCTCTCTCTCTCTCTGTATGTATGTGTGTAATTTAAAATGTCCATGGGTACTTACTACTTAGAAAGAGATGCGTTAGGTGGGAAGAACTTGATTAAATTTGTTGAATGTGCAGCATATACGTCTTTTCAACCTATTCAGCCCTATGCGAGTTGATGAAATTGACCTAACTTGTGGGAAAAGCTTGTTGGATTTGTTGTCGAGGATGGTTAGCCAACCTCATGAGTTGGTTTGATTCTTCAAGCTGCCTTGCCAATCTGTCTGGTTGGACCATCGAGTCAAACTGATTGGCTTACTCGCAATTTGACATGAGCCCATTCTAAAGGTTTTGATGGTATACATAAACATACAAAATTCAATTACCATGATGACGAGGGTTCAAAGTTGAATGTTCACTAAAATCATTTTTTTGCTTCTCCACTGAGGAACAAAACTAAAATTTGTCCAATACGAGCAGTGGAATTGTTTCCAGTCCCATTAATCACTCCTGTTGTAAGCCCATTTCGGTTCGAATGGGTTGAAAGACAAGTCAAAATTATCTGAAAGCCCTTTTAATTCAGCCCAATTCAGTTTGCCATTTCTCAGTTTGACAAGTATATTTCATTTTCATCCCAAAGTCTTAGTGATCAAGGGTTAGAGTTTCTTCCTACTCTCTTCGCGTTTAGTTATTTGTTTTGCAGATGAGAGATTAATGACTTAATAGAAATGTTGATTTTGTGCTATGTATGTTTGACTGACATTTTGGATTGCATGTTGCTCGACTTCTGGAGTGGGTATTGTTGTTCAAGCTGGAGGCTCGTTTTTGCTTTTGATGGAGATCGTGATCTTCTAGACGTCTTTTTGTTTATAACTTCTGTTATTTTTTATCTAGTTTTTCTTCTTTTAGATGGTAGCTTTTGTTTCATTTAGTTTGTCCATTTTGTTTGGCGTTAGGTTGTAAGAGTATCTTTGCATGTTTCTTTTCCTCATTGAATAAAGCTGAGCATCACCCTCATTTTCTCATTGAATTTATAATTCTTATAAGAGAGTTCTTTAGTGCACGCAACGTTTGGCTTTGGCACAACTTTTGTGTTTATTTTTATTTTTATTTTTTAAAAATATATTTGGTTAGTATGATTTATATGTATTTTTATTTTCTTACTAAAAATAAATCAAATTAATCTTAAAAATGTTCAAAACACCTAAAAGATATTTTAGTATTTTTAAAAAACATCTACTACAATCAAACTTGTTTTAATTCAAATTAAAACATCAATAAATTAAATATAAATATTAATAAATAAATGATCCCAATTGTAGCTTTTGTTAGTAACATAAGTTAAAATATATTATTAAGATATTGCTATTTTAGATCACTTTTGTTTAAATTTTCTATTTTTATTTTACTTTTTTCGAAATAAAAATTTAGTTTGAGTGTTTTTTTGATAATTTAATTTAAAAATACACTTAAAAAGTGAGTTAAATAAATATAATTTTAAAAGTAAAATATAATATAAAATTTTAAAAAACAAAGTTTCTAAAATGCATCTAGTTCAGTTTAGTTTTATTGCAATGTTTTTATTTCTTCTGTATTATATATAAATAATATACATATATATATAATAATAATAATAATAATATTTGGCATCGGCTAGGTCAAAAATATCCAAGAAACAATTTTACATAATACCACTTAATTCTTATGTATTTACACATCTAACATTCAAATTGTACTTTTTTACACTTATAATACTAAAAAATTTATATTAAATCAAAAATATTATTGTGTGAACTTCAAGAGAGTTGCTATGTAAATATATAAAAGTTGAGGGGCATTTATGTAAGTGATCCTTATTGGTCGAAATAATCAGTTTGTTAAGCACATAATAGTTTAATTGTCATTGTCAATGATTAATAAGAAGGTTGCTATCAAATCAAGTGCTTCCTAACGATATGAGAGCGGCCTCCGAGAAGAAATAAATGAAAAATGTTCAATTAGTTTTTAGAAAAATCTTACTCAATATATTTCTCAGCAGATTTTTGGGAGGAATAGATGATCTCTCTTCTAAAAAAGATGACTTTCAAAATAGTTGAATTTATTTTCAGCTAAAAAAATACATAAAAAATATTTATTTATTTTTTTAAATCTTCAAATAAATCTAATAATTTTGAGATATTTATGCTTGATTCTTACTACATTTTTTTTTTATATTTGTTGTTGATTAGTCGCCAGATATTAGCCTAGAAGTATCATATTCAAGCAAATAGAATCAATAAAAGATGTCTAGTTTTGTATATATAAAAAAAGATAGATCACAGATCAACTAAGAAAACCAATACACTTGTATAATAAAATTATGTAGGGTTGAATCTCACGGAACAAAAAATCTCAGCCTGGAAGACTAGAACAATCGCAAGCTTGGATAACCTGCGACGTGGACAACCAAGAACAATCAACTAAGAAAACCAATACGCTTGTATAATAAATTTATGTAGGGTTGAATCTCACAGAACAAAAAATCTCAGCCTGGAAAACTAGAACAACCGTAAGCTTGGATAACCTGCGACGTGGACAACCAAGAACCAGGATGACCTGCAACATAGACCAACAACCTGGAAGACCCATAGCCTGAACGACTTGCAGACCAAACGATCAACAGAACAGATGACCTGAGGCATGGATGACCGACAACATGGACAACCAACAGCTTGGATGACCGACAACTTTGACAACCCAGAGCCTACATGACTTGCAGTATGATCGACGACAACCCAGATTACAATAGCCTAAACAACCCACAACATGGGACGAACCTGGACGATCCAAACCATCGACAACAAATAACCTGTATGATGAAAATTTGTTGGTGGCGTATCAGGTGGAGTAATACTTGGGTTGGTGATGGCATCACAAACTCAATCCATCAACTTTTTCAGCTCCATTTAGTTACTTAGCTTTAGAACATCTTCCAAAATCATCACTCATACTTAACAAAATTTTGATTTGTATTTGGAGAGATGAACAATGTTGGTTTCATTTTTATAATTCTCTTAATCTTTTCACAGTTATCTTTTAAAGAGAGAAAAATTGAGAAACTAAAATATGTATAGCAAAAATATGACCGAATCTCTTAGAGGACATGCTCAAAGTCTGAACGACTAGCAGCCTATATAGCCAATGTCTTGGGCGACCCGCAGCTTAGACAACCAACAATCTAGATGACCTACAACATGGATGAATTGCAACCTAGGTGACCCGTAGCATAAACGACCCGCAGCTTGGACGGCCTACATTTTAGACGACCTGCAACCCGGATGACCCTCAACTTGGATGGCTCATAACCTCGATAATCTATAGTCTTTCTTTTTAGAAATACACATGTAACATTCTCATTAAAAGCAAGGGTAAATATGTAACTTCAAATATTGTACCCGCTCTTCTATACATGGGGATGATTTATGAATAAAACAGGCTTGAGAAGTCCGAGAAGACCTCAATTACCCCACATTATTGCTCATTATTACACAATTCTCTCTCTCTCTCTTTCTGTCTGTCTTATACTCGATTCTTTGGACGTAATTCAAAAAATTTTAATTCAATAACACTATATATTTCAGGGTTACACAATGTTGACTGAGCTATAAGGATTAGATAACAAAGGAATCATGCTACAAATGTGAAACAGTTGTCGGACTATAACATCTACCAATGATATTCGATGGTGATTGTTGATGATCATCAGCTTCAAATATATTTCAATAATATGAACTTACCTCTTAATTTTCTTCTCATTCACGTTGAAAATTGGGCATATGTATTAAATTTTGAGAATATTATTTTGGTAGATTGAGTCATTTTGATAGATTGAGTCAAAAATCTCAAAACAACCTGTCAAATTGTTTATGTCGATTTCTTTGATCATAAATTATTTTTATAACATTTAGGTGTTTCCGACGATGGCGGCTACCTGATGGTGATAGTTCAGTTGCGTTGACAGTGTGGTTGTGCAGTTGCGGTCTGGTGGTGGCGGCGACTAGATGACAGTGGTTTGACAGCGACGATGGTGATGACTGGGCATATGTGGTCTGGTGATGGAGGTGACCGGATGGTAGTGGTCCGACAATAGTAGCAGTTGTGCTCAGGCAACGGTGATCCGACGATGACAGCAACCAAATAACGATGATTCGATGACAATGATGATAGTGGGTAATCGTGGCAGCTAGACAAAAACTATCCAGTGGCACCAAATACGGTGGTCGAGTAACGACGGTCCAGTGGTAGCGGCAGCCAAACAGGGGAACATCAATTATAACGTACAATTTTGATTAATATCAATTATAACATATATTTTTTTTATGAGATGAAGATAAAAAATTGAATAATCATAATAGAAAACTAAAAAAAAAAGATTAAGATTTTCGTACATTTTTTTGTTGGAAATATCTAATGATTTTGACAAATTTGTATTTTTTCGGCTGATGGAGATTAAAAAAAAAATTCATTTATTTTATTATTTTGGATAAAGTGGATTAATTCGTATTAGATTTACAACCAAATCAAAATTCTTATCCGCCTCACATGCTTTCAATTCGTCGTCCGTCAGCACGTTAACTTCAAAATATATAAAGAGACAAAATGGAAACTCTAATTATGTATTTCATTATTAGGGAAAATAGAATCATTCCACCGTAGAATAAGCAATTATTTAAATATATATGTCTTAAAAAGCAACTTACCGCTGCCAAATGGTGGTATTTTTTTAGCTTTGTTAGTATAACTATATATGATAACATAAATAAATGGAAATTTACATATCTGCCACAATTCTCATGAATTCCGTATCTAATATAGTTAGATATTTATTTTCATAACATTTTCGTGAAATAATTTGGCTTTTAAGAAGTGAATAAATTGTATTATTGATGTGATATTAAAAAAATTTGAGGGTTATGAATGTAAATATTAAAAGTTAGATATTAGCATAAAAATAGCTGGAAAATGTGCGGTCTTTAGGTATATGCCGCATAAATATAACATATTAGATAAGATATAAGATTTAAGTAATGTGTTAATTACAGCTTTAATCAGTGTTAACCAAGATGTTGAACATTTGTACACCATAAGAGTGATTGCTACCAGAAAATGACATATGAATTTGTTTTGTAAGAAAGGTGACAGAATTAAAAGTCAAAAGGGCAACGAGTATTTAAATATAAAATTTTTCTCTCTTTAATTTTCTTAAAATTTTCATAAACGTGTTTATTCAATTATAAATAAAAAAAATATTTTATTATTAATGATAAATGTCGTAATCCACCGCTGTAGAGTAATAACTTAACATATCGGCATAGTGTGATATCCTACACACACAAATAAAAGAAAATGAGTGTGAGGAGACACAATGATGTTTTATGTGGACAACTCTACAAAGGGAAAAATTCACGAGACCTAGCACAACCGAAACAGTCTATTAAGGAATTGTAAGTATATAGATGCACTCTCATCTTAAATCAGAGAATATGGAATTACGGTGTTGATGCACAACGACAATTCAATAATAATAATAGTATCGTGAATGTCGTAAGCAATCAGTATGAAGGCAGTAGTCAGCCGTGAATATTGTAGATGACAGTTGTATTGCTAGCTTATCATAGAGGCTACAATTGAAAGTCGTGATGGTAGCTGGCCATGTAGGGCATAGGCAGTAGCTTTAGAAGCGTCAGTTGGCCACAACAGTTGTAGTTGGTGCTAGCTTATCATAGAGGCTACAATTGAAAGTTGTGATGGTAGCTGGCCATTGAGGGCGTGGGCAGTAGCCTTAGAAGCGTCAGTTGGCCACAACAGTTGTAGTTGGGAGCTGTGATTGTGTTTGTAAGACATACATGTTGGGAGCTGTGATTGTGTTTGTAGGACATAAATGTCAGAGTTGGGAGTTGCATGAGTTGTGAGTCATATATGTCATACTTGGTCATTTAGGTCATAACAAAGAGTTGTAATAACATTCGTAGACCACAAAATCTTAGAGTTGAGAGTTGCATGAGTTATGAACCATGTAGGTAGTATTTGTGAGCTGTGATAATGTTTGCAGGTCGCAAAAATCGAAGTTGGGAATTGCATGATATGTTGAGCACAGCAGTCATAATTGATCACGTAGGGCGTGATGACTAGATGCGAGGAAGGAACTTCAAAAGTATGGAGAAATTTACTATTTTCTGAGCACAAAAATTGCAAAAAATTATTGCGAGTGTGTTGTTACACCGTCTTCGAGGTGCGTCATTACATTATATGTGGGGCTCATAATTGCGTCGTATTTGAGGTGCATTGTTACACCATCTTTGGTGTGAGTTGTTACATCATCTTTGCAGTGCGTCGTTGCACCGTATTCAAAGTGTGTTGTTGCACCCTATTGAAAGCGTCTTGCTACACAATCTTGGGGTGCATTATTACACCATTTTTGGGATGCATCGTTACACCATATTAGGGACGATGCACTGCTCCATAACGTGCCTCATTACTCCACATCGTACATTATGACTTGCAAGAGGCTTCATTGCAACTACTAGAGGGCGGCCGACAGTGTCGACAACGTCTAATGAGCTGTGGTCGATGGTGGTTGGGGATTGCTAGAGCAAGAAACACTCTTCATGTGTTCAATCAAGAACCACAATGGACTACAAATCTTTCTTCTAGCTGTCAAGCTCTAACTCTAGCTCCAAGTTCAACTTTTCCTCCCATTACTTTAATGCTTGAATAAATCTAAATAAATAACGAATTTAACAGCATTTAATTATTTCACAATATGATTTCTATTTTTAAGCAACCGAATGAGCCTCATATAAACTTATAAGACCACAGAACATAAAGTCAAATTATAGAGATTTTGAGCCAACCTGAGGCATTTACATATATATCACTTAAATTTTCATATTTATAGATATGACAGTCAATTTTTTTTTAATTTTAAATATTATATAAAAAAAAATTAAAAGTGAAATGCGACCTATTCATTTTTTTCATATTTATAGGTATGACAGTCATTTTAAATATTATATAAAAAAAAAATTAAAAGTGAAATGCGACCTATTCATTTATGAGGATTATGACACCAAGGCTTTATAAGTTTAAAAATGAAATACTAAATGTTAGATGTGTAAAATTCCCTTAAACAAAAATGTATATAGATAAGATAAAAAACAAAATACAAATAACTATGGGGAGGAAATTTTAACTTATTCACCGAATTTAAATGAAAGTGGAGCCCACTTCCATTCTGGGTGACTTTTTAACGAATTTTAGAGCAGCCTATAAATAGATTTTGAGCCGAAGGGAATCCGCCGGTTGTTAACGTGCAGGACGGGAATAGGGTCTCGCCGCGAAACCCCGCCACACGGCGTAGAATCGATACGATGTACAGCACGCCGGTGATCTCCGTTGGAGGTGGTGGTGGATGCGGTGGAGCAGGAGGAGCAGATGGTTTTTACAGGTACCATAACTATTATTTTCCGCAGCAGAGCGAGGAGGGGACTCTAATGGCATTGACTGTCCCCGAGATGATTGTCACCACGACGATCGCCAGTTTGGAGGAGGCCACCACATCCGATGGTGCTGCCAAGAAGATCCGGAAGCCATATACAATTACAAAGTCAAGGGAGAGTTGGACGGAGGAAGAGCATAAGAAGTTTCTCGATGCTATACTGCTGTATGCCTATTTTATCTTCCTCTTTTTCTGTCTTTCGCTTAGCTCCTTCGAAGCATTTAGTCTGCGTTCTGTGGGATGGGATTGTTGGTTATTGGATGATAAGGGAGTTTTCTTAGGTAAATGTTTGTTTTGATATGTGAGAGCCGTTTGTACTTCTGGCGTGGTTTATGATTCCTTAATTTTTTTTCTAAGTCGGAAGGTGCCTTAGCGCTTATTTAGTTGATCGTAAATAAGAAGCCTGTTTTCGAAAATGGCGGTATTGGTCCTACTCATTTTATGTGTGAAATCAAACTCACTCTGTTTCAGATGAATTTGATGGAGGGGTTTTGCGAATTTTAATGCTAATATTGGTTTCTTATCACATTTAACTAGATAATTAATGAATCTAGCGAATTTAATTGCTTTTAAAGACATGTTTTCTAAATTCAAGCAATTTAATGAGGTACTCTTCCTGTTTGTTAGGATTGTTATTATGTCCAAATTCTATAGCACGTTGTCACAGACAAATAGTCCCACATCGGCTAGGTGTAGGGCCAAAAAGCAGTATTTAAGTCCTGGGCTGCCCACCACCCATAAGGGCTCTTTTGGGAGGTGACAAGTGGTATCAGAGCAGTTTACTATCTGTCAGGTGTATGGACTCTCCATGGTCCAGTGGGACCTCGGTGGAGCCGATCCATGACGAGGGCGTCACGTGATTGGGTGGAGGAGAATGTCACGGACAAATAGTCCCACATCGGCTAGGTGTAAGGCCAAAAAGCAGTATTTAAGTCCTGGGCTGCCCACCACCCATAAGGGCTCTTTTGGGAGGTGACAACGTGCTCCTGAAAGTCTATTTTTAGTAAGTTAGGTCGCTCGTGTGATATTTTTTTTTTTATTCGGCCGGTTAGATTCATTATTGTTGTCCAAATCCTCTTATGTCAGGCAATTGAAATTTTCCGGTTGCTTTCTTGGCTCAATAAGTCTCAGAAGAAAATTAGGGTTTGGATTTCCTAACTCGATTTTGTTTAGGTTTTACGACTATTGGATTTGCTTTGAGATGAACTCTATATATGGCTATTCAATAAAAACTTGGATTTCATTCATTTCAAAGCTAATTCAATGATTAAAAAATTTTAGGTTAGAATATCCTAAACCTAAACTTTTTCTTAGATTTATCCTCTATTGCGAGGTCTATAACCATGATAGGATCTGGGTGTGTTTAATGGCTAGCATGTGATGTAAATTGTGGTTTTCTTTCTTAGTTCTTTTTTTATCCCATGATTTGGTTATGGATCTTGAACTTTTAGATCACTAGATCCTGATCTAATTTCTGCTAGGCATATCGAATGTATTTTGTGCCATCTTTAGTTTATTAGCTAGGGATTTTGGCTTTTTGATTTGTTTATAGTATCATGCTATAAAATTTGTTAACTGGGCACCTATTAGTCTACTTGATAAGAGTTGCGAAAGTTGTTGCCAGGATCTTCATTTTAAACCTTGCTTATAATATAATAAATCTGTATAGACCTTGGTGCTCGACAAAAGCTATGAAGCCTGTTTGTAAGGAGAACCAGTAAAAAGTATAAAAAGAATTTGCAGATTTTTCTTCCTTTTCTTTCCTAATTCATACTTGACCTTCTTTTTTTTAGCCATCTCACGTTCTGTTTCTTGCAGTTATGATCGTGATTGGAAAAAGATAGAATCATTTGTTGGCTCAAAGACAGTAATCCAGGTATGTTCAAAAGCTTTGAAGGAAAGCATTATTGTAGCTTCAACATACAGTTTTCAAAAGCGCATATTGACCATTCATGGTAGTTGGAATAGTTAATGTAGTTTGCATAATTGATTTTTGTTTTGTGGAATGAGGGTTTTGCTACACATGATGGTAAATTTATGGGCTTAATTCAATATTAAAGTGTCAACCCCTATGCCAATTTCTTGTTCTCTTTTCTAATATGATTTTTCATGCTACATAAGTGAATGGAATTGATAGTTGTTTTAATGCCCAAGTGTTGAAGGCTTACTTTTATTCACTTTTGTATTGTGTTTGTCTACTTGATAGCATTGCAAATGTTTCTTTCAACTTTTAAACTAGTCGCACTATGTACTTTCTTTTTTTATGGAGGCATAATTATCAATATATTTTTTAGTGCCTTGCTTCATTGATGTAAGTAGGGTTGTTGGTATTGAACTTGACAAAAAACCTCAACTCGAACCCTACACAGAAAATCCTAGTTTAGGTTAGCTTTTCTAACATGCAAGTCGGGTTTGGGTCAGTTAAAGTGACACCAAAAAGAGTTGGTTTCAATTCGGCCAAAAATAATATTTTTTATTATTTGTTTCTTTTTTTAATAGAAAGTTTATATTAACATACATTTTTTACAATGTTTAATGAGTTATCGTGTCAAAATATAATAATCACGTCTCTTTTGGATCAAGTTGACACTAATCCACCACCAATAAATTATTTTTCATATCGCTTTGGGTTGAATTTATGCTTGGTTGGATCACGCTCAATTTGAAAATTTTTACCCATTCAGTAAATGCTTCGAGTTCAAGTTAATTATATTCATGTTAAATCATTTTTAGATCAAACTCAAACCCAACTTTTGAATATGTATTGAAACCCATAGATGTAAGTCCCAATATAATTGTCCTGTTTGTTCTTTTAAAAATACTACTTATTGTTTATTTTAATTACATCTATTTGAAAACATGTACGCATGCTTACACACTCTCACACTATCATTTTGAACTTCTATCCATATATTTTTAGATATGTATTTTTCCTTCCTAATCCTTTAATATTACTAGCAAGATATAATTTCTTTATATATTACTATACTCTCACCTTTTGTCATCATAGTTTCATATGTAACTGAAGAAAAAATTAACTTCCACGAATATTGTTCCCCTTCTAATTATGAAACATACATTGCGTTTTCTTGATATGATTACCTTCATATGTTAAAATCTTGAAAAAAAATTCTTCCAGATTAGGAGCCATGCACAGAAATACTTTCAGAAAGTTCAAAAGAATGGAACAACAGATCATGTTCCTCCTCCTCGACCCAAGCGCAAAGCTTCTCATCCATATCCTCATAAAGCTACTAAAAATGGTTGGAACTATTACAGTCATTAATTTTTACGAGGTTATAGGAGTAAAAGCATGATTTATTTGCAATATTTTGCAGCTCAAAATGTGTCTCAACCTACAAATTCAATTCAAAGTTCTTCGTGTCTGCTCGAACAGGGGTCTGCTCTCAGATCAGATTCTGCAATCCCTCTTAGAAATTCTGCTTCAAGTGGAACACTTATTTCCTGGGATTACAGTTCTAGTCAGCCAGTTAATGTATCCCAAACGAGAAAAGGTTTAATCTTCTATCACCATATCACTACAGACATTTCCTTCCTTTCACATATTGTTTTAGTTTTCATTTCCTAGTTAATTGAGTGGCATAGTGGCTTATTCAGCATATGTGCTAATCATATTAACTTTGCAGACTATGTCGGGCCTTCACAAGCTATAATGAATCATGGCAGCAACTCTGAAAGCAGTCGAAGTATATACAAAAACTGTGAAGCAGCTGATCATAGGAATCATGTCTCATCCCTTCATAGTAATATACTTTATTTTTGACATTTTTGTTAGAAAAAAGAGTTCCGTCAGCTTAAGAGCAAATATGATAAACCACAAAGTAACTATAAAAAGGAGATCAAAATTCATGAAAAGAACACCAAAATTTCTGTGTTTTGACTTGAGTGAGCCTATATTCAGATGCATGCAGATCAAATAATTTATTAAGTTTCGAAAGAAATATATGAAGCATTAAACTACATACAAAATTAGAGATATTGATAAAGATACTGTTTCATCTAGCTGAGAGGAAATGAAATCACTTACTGCAAAGATAAGTGCTGGACTATTTCTTTCATGAAGAAGAGTAAAAATGCCACTTGCAAGTGATGAATTTTTTTTCGCTTTTTTTTTGTTGTTGTTGTTATAGATGACACCTCTCCTATCTCTCTCACTCTAACAAGTTTCTCTTTATTGCTTCTTCGTTTGGATGCTATATAAGTGAGGATTATATCATTTTATATAGTGAAGTATTCACCTCCTAAGATTAATTATCAACCATCATTTGAGACTTTTTTAGCCTCCATTTTTAGGCTTTTATAGTAGCCTCCGTTTTGGATTTCATAACAGCTTTTAATTAAGACTTTTTAGTACCCATCAATCAGGATTTTTGTGATGTATTTAGGTGCTAAATTGAACAACTAAAAATTCTGAGATTAAAATGCACACGCCTCTTAAATCTTGGAATCATTTTGGCCTTTTAGTCTTTTTTTTGCTATTATAAAAATTTAATACGTCTGACTGCCTGAATGTCCCCGCTTATACCGGTCTGCATACCTTTAAGAAGTCATTATGCCTGGTGTCTTGTTTCCTATGTTTCTTTTTATGAACAGTTTTTTTGTGAAAAAAATTAAATGTAATTATAAATCTTTTTGAGATAATATATGGATTGCCTTCAAACTATCCGACCTAATTCTTTTATGTTATACCTTAAAATGTGATTGTAGTTTGCACTTTCTATAATTCTATGAACTATCCTAATATTTTCATGTTTTATACAGCTATGCCAGACTTTGGTCAAGTGTACAGCTTTATTGGTTGTCTTATTGATCCATGCATGAGTGGCAACCTGCCGAAGCTGAAGGAAATGAATCCCGTTGATGTTGAAACAGTATGCCCTTCCAAACTTGTGTTTTCTTTAGACATCTTATCTTGCTGAAAATAAAAATACTTAGCTATTAAATTTGCTAAATATGAAGAACTAAGTACTGGATATTTAATTTGTATCTTATTTCTTTTATCGCTAAGAATGCATATTTTTTTGTTGATTTAGAAAGATTTTTGATAGTTAGATATGTAAAGAAATATGTTGCTTTGTACCCTTTTTTCCGAAACTAGTTTTTCATATCAATAGTGAATTATAGAACATATAAATTGATTTCTTGACTCGGTAGATCTTATGTTGGAAGCCTATCAAAGTTTAAGGTATAGCTGATGGAAAATTTCAGAAAATGCTACATAATGCCTAATTATCTATAATGCTTAAAGTGGGGAATTTTATATTCTACATTCTAAAACCTTCAAATCAGAATACTTAAAAGAGTTGTGAATTGATTCCCTACAATTATGTCTATTCCAATTTTGACTCCATTATGTGATTTAGTGGGTTTATGAACTTCTTTGACCATACAAATTTGGTTTGCTATGGATACATTTATTTTTCTTAGATGAATATCTTTTGTTTTTCTATGATCTGTTACTATCCATGATGAAATGTTTGAATATAGATTGTTCAAATCACTTATGCTTCAAATCATTTATGATTTTTTACTCACTGACTAGGTATTAGTGCTGATGAGAAATCTCTCCATCAATCTATCAAGCCCTGATTTTGAGGACCAAGTAAGTCTTTCCATACTAGTAGTGACTGAAGATGTTGAAAATTTGTTTTAATATTTTCATTGAAATCTGGCCATTACAAAGCCCAACCTTTATGTATTTATCTCTTTTATCATGGCTAGATTATATATATCAAGGTTTCTAAAAGTATTTTTGTTCTTCTCATTGATTTGCATATAATTATTATCCATCTAAAGCAGGAATATTGATAAATCTAACATTTTTCAAATACAGAATTATTAGAAGTTATGCAACTCAGTGAAATATTTTTGTTCTCCATATTTCTCAATTGAAGTGTTATTTTATTTCAAGTTCTTTTGCAAATTTTTGGAGGTTGTTAGATACTTGTCAAGTATAATTTTCTGCTAAATAAAACTTTCAAGTAATTGCTTAGATGTTCAAATTTCAATCATTAATCCTTGAATTTTACTGATGGAGTGTTTTTGAGTAGCGTTCTCTTATCTTGCAGAGACGACAGCTATCTTCATATGGCGTTTCTTGAAGGAAAAGGGGACATTGGTGCTCCGAAATACAATCAATTCTTATGAGGATGTTAACATTCCTTTCATGTGAGTATGTGAAATCCTGGCAATCAACTTGCAGTGGAATTTACTCTTGCCATCTAACTTTCTCTTCTTGTCCCCTTGTCTTGAATATTGCATTGGATATCTTGAGAATAATAAGAATTTAAGATCTTAGGGAATTGAGTGGGTTGTGAGAGAATACATAGGGGAGAGGTGGAGTTGTTTGAGGCATCTTAAGATTGTGGGAGGCTAGGGTTTAAGGGTCGGATGAGCCTAAGCTGAGTTTTAAAAGAGCGGAAAAATGGAGATTTCTTAATCTTGAATGAAAAGAGAAAAAAGGAAAATCTTTTAAATAAAATACAAAAACTAGTAGCCTAAGGATTCATAGAGTAGATTGAAGGCGCTCCGCCTCAGTTTAGTCACTCGATTCTGTTGACACCCTCTTTATAGCAATTTATTTAAAACAATAGTTAAAAAATTAGAGTTGCATAGCTAAAAAATTATTGTTTTAAGCTTCATCAAAATTTTGTAACCCTGCCTTTTTTCAGTTCAAAGAAGAGTAATATTATGCAACTTAATTTGCATCATCGATTATTTTGATTTGGTCAAACGCTATAATTTTTTTTTTCTTTTATAAGGTTTTTCACGTAAATCTATGTGTTTATTGTATTATTCACTGTGTGTTTGCTAAATCTTTGTAGGGAAGTCATAAAATTTTAAATAGAACAGTGATATATTGGTAAAATTAAAAGAATCGGTTTTGTATGCTAAAAATATGAATTGTTTTAGGTCATATACGCTGAAAAGAAAAAAAAAAAACTCCCTTTTATCATTTTTTTTAATGAATTAATGAATTCATTTCTTTAGGGTTTGCTCTATTCATCGGTGCCTTCTTTGAAGGTTTCTGCTGCCGCCCGCCACAGCATATATCCTCTGATGAAGATGAAGAGCTGCTCCGCCATTGATTTAGAGATTGGCTAATCTACAAAAATAGGGTCCTCTAATCTCCCAATAAATTGATTGCATTTAATCCTATACTCGTCTGTCGTCTCAATACCCACCTTTTAAGGGAAAAAAATTGTGTACATAAGATGTACGCAGAGTTGCGTACGTCTGTAACCTGCAAACATGTTACAGGGAGGATTTTGGGAGGTTATAACCGCGTTATACCCCTTGTAACCTACCTATTATAACCTCCTAAAATTCTCCTTGTAACCTATTTGCAGGTTACAGACGAACGCAGCTCTGCGTAGATCTTATGTAGGCAAATTTTTCCCCCTTTTAAGGGGCGAGTTGTTGGGGTCTTATGTATGCAAATTTTTCCCCCTTTTAAGGGGCGAGTTGTTGGCTTTCATGTAAATATTAATAATAGTAAATCTAATCAATATATTTTGATTAAACTTTGATCGTATTAAGTTTTATAGTCATTAAATTTACTTTGAGATTTAATGTTATATGTGATTGATAAATTTAAAATTTTATTATTCTTTATCTCATACTAAATTTAATGATCATTAAGTATCTCATAATTAAAATATGATGAAGATGATTTGATTTAATTTATTTTTTATAGTTAATATAAATAAATTTATAAATTTATTGGCCGATCGAATTATCTTGAAAATCGATAAAAATAACAATGATAAACAATTACAGTCACTAATTTAATGCTAGAAAAAGATAAGACATTCACCTCCCTTTAAGCATATGATAATACAACTACATCGATATGTTATTTAAAAATCAAGTGTCGAATTCAATCAATTCTCATAAAATTAACGAATAACAGATAACTTATGGATACTCCCCATCATCATTATAAATCATTGTCAATGCTACAACTACCCTGCATGATTCATTTACTAATTTTTAAATTATTTTAATCGAAAATTATCGATTATTGCATCTATTTTAAGAGCGTTTAGGCCTAGTGCGCATCTAATCGCCGGCAAAAAGAACAAGTACATAACCAAGAACACCAACGGCTACAATGATCTATAAAGAAAATATACCAACCGTACTTTACTATTTTTTTTTTATTTTAAAATGAGTAAAAATATCAGTTGAAAACTATGAATGATACTTTTTGTTGGGTACAATTATATCTTATGAACCTTATTTAAAAAATAAAAGAAAGAGCATATATATATATATATATATATATATTCTAAGAGTAACATCAAATTCGAGCCACCCTCAACTTGAGCTTAAATTTGCTTAATTAATCAAAGTCAAGCCTGCTTATTTATTATAAAAAAAAAGAAAATAAAAATAATAAATCAAATGATATAAATAATACAATATGAATTTTTTAACAATTTAAATACAGTATTTTGAATTTTAATAATTTTTTTAGAATATTTTATATTAATTAATTTTTAAACAAGCCGGCTCAAGAGTTAATGAATCAGTTAAGGGCTCGTGAATATAAATAGAAGAAAACTAGAATTTTAAGATTTTAAAAAGAGTAATAGCTAGAAAACAGGCTTTACTCTAAAATAAAAGACATGCACTCTTAACTTGACCAGAAGGATGCTTCCTAGCGACTAATACATTTTTTTGCATGCCGACAACAAACACATACAACTTGTTTACGCAATACAGCCGACAGATTTCAAAATATAAAAATAGATTAAAATAAAGTAATCATAGACTGGTACTTTAAATTAGTGCTGGGGGTCGATTTCTGAATTTTTCTACATGATTACTAATTTTTTTTTTTTTTGGATGATTAAAATCCCCCTTCTTCCGTACATAGCCATAGATGTTATGTCATCTTGATTCATCATATCTTCTTCAGGAGAAATATTTGCGTACATAAGACATACATAAATCTGCATACGTCTGATAGGTTATAGAGAGTGTACTGTAGGTTATATCTGCGTTATACCCCATGTAACATCTCTGTAACCTACGCGTAACTAATAAATTTAGCGTTTTTATTTTCATATTTTTTCTAAGTTCAGGTTGGTTACATTTATGTTACAGAGATATTACAAGGGATATAATGTGGATATAACCCTCAATATCCTCCTTATAACCTATCATTATTTTCATATTTTTTTCTAAATTCAAGTAGGTTATATTTAGGTTACAGAGATGTTACAAGGGATATAACGCGGATATAACCCTCAATATCCTCCTTATAACCTATCAGACGTACGCAACGCTGCGTACGTCTTACGTACGCAAATATTTCTCCTTCTTAATTTGTTTTCACAATAGCTCATTCATTTTTTCAGCTAATTCATTAGAAACTTTTCTTCAAGCCAAAGATTTAAAAGTCATTTCTTCTTCGGAATGATTTTTTGACGGGATGGATTTAATTACACAGATGACTTTATTAAAGAGAGAATTTTTTTCTTCAGTGAGAATTACAATTTACCACTTGATTGCATAATTTCTAAATAAACATTTATGATTTAATAAATAATTTGAAGATTACAAGACCAGTCTGATTGACCATGTATCAATGATGCAGTAGAAAATTTAAAGATGTATTGATCAAAATAGTTAGATTTTAAAGGATCTGAATTATGGCACCACAATTATCCAACCACAAATAAAACCAATACAATATACAATTAGATGGGATCTCAAGCATAATGACAAGAATCTATATATGTTTCTTCTTTTTTTCCTAGATTAATGGCTAAAAAAATTATATGCATTGCTTTGATATAAGTCCAATAACTGAAAGATAGAGCTCTTTTATGGTGAGATTTTGAGGTTTAGATACTCAAAGACTTTCATCTGGCATGCAGTAAATCTCCATTCTTATAATTAAGATAACCATAAATAGTAACTTTACTATAAACAATAGATTTATGTTTAGCATTATAACAATGTTTAATTTCTATGCATTTTAAAGAAAGAAGTATAGCTTGTGAATATATTTCGATCGTAAAAATATTCTTGAGGAAACATACTACTACCTAAATATAATTCTAAGATTGTCCTATGAGAAGTAAGATGGTAGCCATCACCAGTGATGATATTTAAGATATGTTTATTACAAGATTCAGATTCTAAGATTTCAGAATAAGTTTTAAGATCAATTGGATTATCTTTTACTTGAGAAGATAAAACAACTGCTGATTGATTTTGTGAAGATCTGTATAAGATCCTTCAAAATAAAAGAATTATTAGCTAAACATCTTTAAAATAAACTAATATAAATGAGTTTTAGGCATTATTTGATGTGAATTTAGATGAATAATGTGTTTATGCTCATGTCTTAGTAATTAAAACTCTTTCTAAGCATATAATATTAAAAACTTGGATTCTAAATCAAATAATGTCAATCTAAAACTGATTCATGGAGATTTACTCTTAGATGACCTAGTCCTGTAAAGCATTATTTTATTACCAATCCTAAAGAAATCATTAGGCAAAAAGAAATTAATATTAAAAGAATTCAAGAACAACTTTAGGATAGTAAAATTCAAGAATAAATAAATAAAATCTATCACAAATTACAGATAAAATCAATGGAGATAATCATATAGCCTTATAGAAAAGAAAAACAAATTTAGGATGGTAAAACTCAATCACAAATAAATAAAAGTTATCACAATTTACAAAATGAAATCTGTGGAGAAAATTCAATAACCTTTAGGGAAAAAAAAAACTTATTTGTGTAGAATTGGCACAAGAAGATGGATTCAATGGAAGAAATATTCTCATAAAAACTAGACCATATCAAATCAATCAGTATCATCTTGATTCATGTAAAAATAAAATAAATGAGTTTTAATAAAAAAAGATAATTAGAAAATCTTATCATCCATGGAATTGCACAGCTTTCTGTGTATAAAATGCTGCTAAGAAAGATCAAGATAAACGTAGATTAAAAATTAATTATAAACCATATAATGTATCCAATCTCTAATAAAAAAGATCTATTAACTCGATTACATAATGTTATTCTCTTCTCTAAGTTTGATTTTAAATCAATATATTAGCAAATGCAAAGAAAAGATAAATACAAAACAACTTTTATTGCTCCATTTAGTCATTATGAATGAAATGTTATTTCTTTTGAAGTAAAAAAAAAAAAAAAAAATCATTTGATTTCCATAATAAAATGAACAAAATTTTTAATTTTTATTCTATTTACATCATTATTTATATCAATGATATTTTGATCTTCTCTCATCTTCTCCTAAATTATTGAAGAACGTATTAAACATATTAATATTTTTAAATGACTTGCGAAGAAAAATAAATTAGTTATTTCAGCACCAAAAATTAAACTTTCAAACACAAATTGTTTTTTTAGATTATAATACTTCAAACTCTTTTGTAGTTTCTATTAACCATAATATGAAATTTGCTGATAAACTTTTAGATATAATAACTGATAAAAACAACTTCAAAGATTTCTAAAAGCTTTGAATAAAGTTGCTGAATTTTATAAAAAAATTGCTTTACATGCCACACCTTTTTTTTGATAGACTTGGACAAAAAAAATCTTCATATGTGGTCTAGCATTCATGCTGAAAGAGTCAGAAAAATTTAAAAAAAAAAAAGAGAAAAAAAAATTTACTTTGTATTGATAAAAAAAAAAAAGAGAAAAAAAAATTTACTTTGTATTGATTTGGCATATTCGTCCAGTTATAAAATTATGGAAACATATGCATCAAATCTTGATTATAGAGAAATCTTCAAACAAAAATTAACCCCTTGTGAACAAGAACTAGTTAAACTCACTTCGAGTTGATATGATTTAACTCAAATAAAATATTTTACTATCGAATTAGAAATGCTTGTTATTGTTAAATCTTTTTCTAAATTTAAAAACGGATCACCTAGGGCTGTCAAAAAAGCTCGTTGTTCGCGAACAGTTCGTGTTTGGTTCGTCAATGAGTTCGTGTTCGATTCGTTTGATAAGTAATGAAAATGAGACGCGAACAATTTTTTTTCGTTCGGTTAGTTGAACGAACAAAACACGAACAGTGATGCGTTCGTTCGTGTTTGAATCGTTATTGTTCAAAATATAAAATAATTTAAAATAATTATATAAAAAAATTATGATATTTAAAAAAATTAAATTTTATAAATTATAATATATAATAAATTATTAATAATAATATATTAATAAATATTAGTAATATACTAATATAAATATTATATATTTATATAATATAAATTATATAATTAATATAATATATTATTTATATATATTAATATTAGGGATGTTAAACTGGCTCGTCGTTCGCGAACAGCTCGTGTTCGACTCGTTTGTTTAGAAACGAACAAAAAATGAGCTCTGTTCGTTCGTGTTCGGTTCGATTACACCCCCAGGATCATCTAATACTAAATTTTAACACTAAACCCTAAATCTATTTGTAAATTTAAAGACGGATCACCTAATACTTAATTTTAATGACACATCATTATGTTGAGAATCTGAAAGAAGCAACGCAGTAATTCATACAATCTGGAATGATAATTCTAATAACTATATATTGATTAAATGTACAGTTTTGTGCCCTCCACACAACATATTATACGAATAATAAGTTCAATTATAAGAAACAAAAATATATTTTAAAAATTATTTGGTCTACAATTGTCATTTCCCCAGATAACTTAACAGACAATAACTAACAAAAAAAAGAAAATCATAAAGGATACAGGCAAAGATGCTTATAAGATTTTTAGCATGAAAAATAACTAGATAAGGATGAAAATACAATTCATATAATCAAGTTTTCAGGGAAAAAAACAAATTAACAGAATAGTGTTTACCTCATTCAGTTTAAGAGATCAATAAATTCATTGATGCGTTCTTCACGGTTGCCTGCATCACCTCCATTTTTGTAAGGCCTCTTAGACATCTTAGGAAATCTCTCTGGCCTTTTAAGTTGAAATGGCCGTAGAAAGCTCGTCACTGTCCTGAAATGTGGACCAAGTGTACAGATCTCATGCACAAGATCTTCAATGCAGATGATGCCATGCTTCCCCAGCGCCTATAATTACAGGAATAAACTGATTCATATCACATATACAAAGCTCAATAACCAAATGAAATAAAAGATGACATTCTTATAATTAGAAATATAAATAACAAAATCCGACTGGCTCGAATCCAAATAAAATTTAAGCTATATGAATATCGGATCGAAATTTATATGTATATGTATAAATGCATATAAATCAAAGCAGATGTGCAAAAATATTTTATGTATTTAAAAAAGTATGTGCGTTGTAAAGTTAGGCTAATGCTCGAACTCGAATTGAAAAAAATACATACATGAAAAATAAGCCAAATCACCTGGAGTTGTTACGGAAGCTATTGGCATGAATCTAGCTCTTAACCATTTTTGAAGGGAGAAAGACACATTGGAGTCACCAAACACAAGAAACGCTAGATCCTTGGCTAAATCGTCATCCTAATATCGATCTTTACGAAGCGTGAACCGTAGAAAAATTGAAGTTAGGCAGAACAAACATTTTAAAGTGAAACATTAAAGCCAATGCGCACCCAAAACATTTTTCAACTATTAGATGAAGGATTAAACTCACTACTTCCACATACCTAACTAATTTTTCCACCAAAAAATGGTGGACCATAATTGTTCAAAAAATTGTCTAACTTTTAACCGAATGAGCAAGCATGATGAACCACCAAAAAGCACGAAGGATATCAAGCACAAACAAGAACAGGGGGATTTAACTAGTTCAACAAAAGTCTAGTTCACATGAAAGAATGTATCTGATCAACTAAATTGAAGCCACAAATGGTGCATAAAATAAAGAAACTTAACATCCCTACCCAACACCTTAGTACCACTCTCAACACAAAGAATAACCAATGAGAGAGAAAGAAACTCTACAAATACCAAAAAAATTAGCCATTTTAGAAGTTCCTTAAAAGAACACCTTTATAACCCTCTATGCATTCGACTAAAAATTTTTGGAGCAATGATAATTTCTGTTTGTTGAGATGATACCCCTCTCTCCAATACCTGCACCTTTCTCTATTGTGGCCACCTCTTCTAGGAAGCCTTACAATAACCCAACACAAATCCCTAGCGATTGCTGGGTCTCCAAAAATAGAAAAAATAGTTTTTGGATTGCTGATTTCAGCAATCCATATTTAAAAAACAAAATTGACTCTCAAAAGCAAAAAAAAAATTGAGTATGATTGAAGAACAGCAAGGGAAAATTCTGAAAGAGAAAGAGAGAGAGACAATAAGTCACGACAAAAGAATCTTAATACAATTTATTATATATTTTATCTTCCTATTGTTCGGGGATGAAATCTGAAGTAACTCCTCTAAGAACTCCATGTATTCTTTGTCATCGTCCATGTGCTCCAAGAGGTGAAGTGTAGCCTTGACATAATCATGTGCTCCAAGTGGAAAAAATAGTTAGGTATGTGGATGTGGAAACTAACTCCCATTTTCTTGTGCATCATCAACCTCCTATGCACGTATGTCCTACAAGTGGCCCTCCATTTAGACTTTCCTGCCAAGGGCCCTCTCTCAACCTTCATCAACAAGCTAAAGGTCTGTAATAAGGAAAATCACATGTCCTTTTGCTCGTCCAGCTTATCCTCATCATACTTGATGAGCTACAAGATTTTCCTGAACGAGGAACTCTTACGTCTTATGCTTGTGCATAATGGTTGAGAATTCTCTTGCCATCTCTTTTATACAGGCATGTCTTCCCCTTGTCCCTTGGGAATGGCTCCCTCAAAATTCAAAAGTTCAACTAGTCACGCTCTCCCACATTTTTGCCCTTTTTTAGCTTAAAATATATCCCTTAACTTGAATTCAATTGAAGTTCAGGCCATCAATATGGCCTTTGATAACTTTAGCATGCCCTTTCACTACAGCTCAAACCTTCCCAATGGTCTGAAACCGTTCATGAATGGGAAAAAAAGCTTTATTCTTGTTCGGGGATGAAATCTGAAGTAACAACTCTAAGAACTCCTACACATATTCTTCTACATTGTCCATGCAATCCAAGTGGTGAAGTGTAGCCCTCACATGGTTATGTGGGATATAATTGATAAAAAAATTCATATTACCATCTCAAAGACAACATGCATAAGACACATGGATGTGCTGCTTACCTAAAATGCACCATCCACGATTCACATCGCTTTAAAGTAATGCTACATGCTCTGAACGAGGTTGTCTACAACTTTGATTGACCAAATTCCTATGAACTCCTTCGGCATAGAAAGTTCATTCATAGATCAGGTTGCACAATGTCACCCCACTCACTTGTGTAGCCTTCATTTATTACAGCATCACTTGTATATTTTTCATCTCTTAACACATGGCCTCATTGCATTTTATGAGCCCACAAACTTTAGCATCTCGAATGAATACATTTCCTAACATTGCTCCTTTAACTTGAATTTTTTGCCCTCGATGCATATGAATGTATTGTTAACCTTATCACCACGTCCACTTCCACCTTTCCCATGGGGGTACAATGATGCTAGCGCAATCCCTCAAGCTCTCTCAATTTTGTATCTTGGACTTTGCTTCAATTATCATAGGCTCATAAAAATCTAATACACTCACACCTGTGTAGCCTTAGAATTATCCGCTCCTAAGTAAGCCTTTCACTCACTCTCTATCCCAAGAACACGACATAGAAAGAAAACACAGAACTCTACAGAATATGAAAGTTCAGATATTAAAGAACATTTAAAAAATAATATATATATTTTTTATTCATTTTTTAAAACATTATAAAAAATTGTAATAATTCAAGCTCAATTAGATCCAACCTTGGCTCAAGATCAGCTCAAAGTCATTAAATTTAATTTTCAGACAAACCAACTTTGTTTATGAGCTAGCTCAATCTAATCTCCAACTGAGCCAGGTTCGAGTTGTTAACTTTGATTTCAGCTTCATTTCATCTTGAGCTGGCCCTGTTCAATTCAATCTAGGCTAAATTTAAGTTTCATTTGAGCATAGCTTTGTTCATTAGTCAGCTCAATGAATAGCTTAATCTGTTTCTTCACTAGCATGAGAGGTAACATGGGTGCACACTTCATCTTATAAGCCTCAGCATTAGTACCTCTGGTTCCAGCCTGGGGTGTCACAGGCCCTTCGAAACCAAGAATCCTTTCTTATTCGTCATCACATTCACAACTTGATGTCAAACAACAATCAAGTAACCTCAAGTTACAACTTCAACGAGCTAATTACCATTTGCCAAATTTCCACCTCCCGTGCAGGTAAAGCAACAAAGAAGTATCAGGTAAGTTCAGTTTTGACACACGCACACACAGATGTGTGCTTGCACACACAATTATCAATGAAAGCTTTCACAGGCTTCATTCGCTCACCTCCAGACATATATTTGGACCACCTAACATTTTTCCTAAATGAAAGTAACAGCATTAGACTAAAGGACAAAACTAAAGTGCAGAAAAGCAAGAAAGGGTGAAGGATTTTTAAAGAATGTACAGATAAATGAAAATCATGCATCCTTTTTATAATTAATGACAAAGATTAAAAGTAAGGAAAAAGAAAAAAAAAAGAAAGGTTTGAAAAATCTTTAAAGAATGAATAGATAAAATAAAAATTAAATATCATTTTTATAATTGTGTTAGGATGTCACAATCTCGATAAGATGAATTGATGTTGAACACCCATCATTCCGGCTTACCACATATGACAATCATCACAATCACAATCGCTACACATCAAGCCCACATTGTTTCACTTTTTGTGTCGTATTTTGCATTAATATGATGAGATTGTCTAACCACTTTTTTTTCAAATCGGCAAGATACTTTAAACCTCAAAAAGCATTAATGTGTCAATGCGTAGTTTTTTTTACCCGACAGCAAGACTATGAAGCCTTCTAAGAAGCTGCGCTTTGAGAATAATATCCATCTATGACTCGCTTCATCACAAGTTGATCCAATCTATGACTATAGTCGCATCCTCTTTATCTCATCCTCATGAGAGTTTTATAAAATTGAGAGGTGAGAGCTACACCACAAGTTGATTCGATCCAGGACTACTCTCACACCCTCTTTATCCCATCTTCACAATATTTTTATAAAAAAGAGGGCTAAGTGCATGAATGAAAAGAGCCAACAACTTTATTTCATAACAAAATTTAGTATAGAAGAGTAAACAAGGCCCTTTGTGATTTCTCATGCACTAGCAGTTATCCCATGAGTAATATATTATATCTAGCATCAAGTAAACTTGGCCTAATCGAACAAGACATCCTTGCTACCCAACTAATTCCCCCACAATACTTGTCCTGCCGTGTGTATTGGACTTCAGTGCAATTAGGACAAATACATTGACTCACTAAGCCAATATCGAACATCTTACAAATAAACATAAAACATTAGAAAAAAGTTGATTCATCTATGTGTGATCTTTTAGTAAGCCTAATTCAACTAACACCAAAAGATTTCAGACACCATCATTCTTCCAATTGTCTATGAAATGCTTGGATCCTCAAGATTAGCAAGCCAAAGGCACTTCTCTATTAAATCAACATGACGAACCAAGCCATTAAACTAGGTGAGTATTCTTCCTTGCCTCTCTTGTTGTGCCATGTGTATTGGACTTCAGTGCTATTATGACAACTACATTGAATAGCTCGGCTAATATCGAGCATCTTCTAAACAAGCACATAGCATTACAAAAAATTTTATTCATCTATGTCTAATCTATTAGCAAGCCTAATTCAATTGACACAAAAAGATTTTATACCATCATTATTTCACTTGTCTACAAATGTTTGGATCGTCAAAATTAGGAAGCCAAAGGTGCTTCTTTATTAACTCAACACAGTGAACCAAGCCATTAAACTAGGTGAGTATTCTCCCGTGTCCTCTAGTTGCTCGTTATCACTTCGCCCCATAATAAGCCCCAATTAGTGGCTACCTCCTCCTGAAGATGTTGCGGTTATCTTCAGCCCCCTCCAACAAAGGAGCAATGAAAGCTATGAAAATTTCACAAAATGGAAAAATGGATCTTCACCTCAATTACACTGATTGATAAATATAGGTGATTCACTCCAAACTTCGTTTGAGATCTACGTAAAAATCAATCAATTGGTTTTACTTGTTTGAGATAGCAATCGCCCAATTTCCACTTGTTCTTATTGAATAAAGCACAAAATGTCCTCAATTGTATGACTATTCACATTACCCCCCATCCTAATTGTGCCCATAGAAACCCCTACTGAACAACTATTCTAATTAATGAGTCCTTCCCATGTAGGAGGCACCAAGTTAACTTCCTTCACTGTATCATCTGAAACTGGATTTGTTCTATTTGACACCAACCTCCTCCCTATAATTGCTCTATTGCTTCCACCATGTCCATATCAATCGCTTAAGAGCTCATCGTTGGCACTGATATTGGCATCAATGAGCCTGCATGCCAATATTCAACCTAATGCACCTTCCAATGCAAATGTAAGGCCTCCCAAAATTTCATACTATGTTGGAAGCCTAAACAAATACATCACCTTTCATCAAAAGAGGTGAACCGACTTGCAGTGTTGAAGAACTATTCCCACCTCTCAATAGAAGATTTAGACATTGTGATCCAAAATTTGACCACAATTGTTCTCATGTTGTCACTAATAACTTGATGGATCAAGAATAATAGTTGTATTGCTTGAGAATACATCCTCAACAATTGAAACCCACTTGCTTTCGGCAAGGGGCATTAATAAGTAACATTGATGCCCAAAACCTCTTCATCTTGTCTGCCAACATTGCAAGCAACTTAGACCATTCAATCTCACAATCTAATGAATCTACAACAAAGGAGTTTATAACATGTTAAATCAGTATTAATGACAAGAACTAATAGTGTGTGGAAAATAAACACACGCTCATCATTTTGAATGTCAAGTTATAGAGCTCGAAATGAGGGAAAAAGTATGATATCTCATTTTATGAATTGTAACATGACAAACCACGTCATCAAATTGGAAGATATCTAAGATAATTAACAAACCAATTTAGTATGATTCGACCAAGTTGAGAGGTTCTATGGGCGTAAGCTGTCTCCTCTAGGAACAAACTTTGCAATAAGCACTCCCCAAGCAATTCCTCAGATTCCAACTCACTCAAATCTTAGAACCAGCGTCAATGGCAAGTTGGCAATCTCATCTTGTCATCTCAGCAATTGTCCCACTTGAGGCCCCTCAAATGTGCTTGACGTGTGACACCCATGATAGTAACATTTCACATTCACCACTAAAAATTATGTTTGTTTTTAATAACATCTCAATGCCACCGCCTAGCAACAATGCATGACTCTACAGCCTGAGAGACCTATCAGCCACCAAATGACATGTGACATTTCATAACTCACTTGAAACAAGCCCTTTGTCTTTTTGGTGTAAGCACATGCTCGCTCATCACTATAATCATGAAGATGCCCCTTTACATGATTTTCGCCTATCACATGTAGTTCTCAATCCTTATAAGTAGCTTTGATTCTAAAATGACATTGAGCTTATGTTTCTAATAATCAACTACCTATGTAAATAAAAACCATTCTCACTTTGTTTAATATAGCAAACCTAATTAAAAAGTATAATGGATTGAGTTTACATGTCCGATTCTTATCTTCTCCTTCATACAGTGGGACATGAGCCATAGAGCCGAACCTCTTAAATCAGTGTACGTGATTATGTGTCCCAGAAAATTCTCTCAATTACTTCTCTCTCTTCTCACCCACTGTACTCCCCATTACCCTAAAAAAATGTATTTAAGCATGGCAACTCCCTCTTCCCATCTCATCAAACATCTCCACATAACAAGGGCCCATTAACAGCCCAATAAGAACGAATTGCTCACAAAACGACAAATTAAAAAGTATAACTCCAGTAGTTGGTATCATTAGAAGTGATTTTTATAGTATTTTATGTTAAATGCTTCAATTAAGATTTGCTAGCTTGGCTATTTAAGCAACAAAATTCAATATATGATACTGGAATACATCACTGATAACAGGAAATAAGAATGAAAGAGGAAAAAGAGTACATAGATATTCAAAATTGATGTTGCTTGAAAAAACTTCCAGCACGGTAATATTCGCCAGGGCCACAAAGAAAAAAAGACCATTAGATCATTGTACTTACCAAACATGAAAATCTTTGGCAATTTTGAGCTTTATCCCTCCACTTCTCACATATGAAAACAATATAGAAGCTATACACCATCCAAGTATGAGATATCATTTAAACGATATCCATCTAAGCATGCTGCATCAAAAAGCAGATAGCTTGACGATGACGACGACAACAACAACAACAAAGCCTTAATCCAACTAGCAGATAGCTTGACGATGACGACGACAACAACAATAACAAAGCCTTAATCCAACTACGTGGGGTCAGCTACATGAATCCTTTTTCTCCATTGCATCCTACTTAGTGTCATATTTTCATTTAGTTCCAGTAAAAGATAGCTTGACCCAAACCAAAAATAATCATAATCCTTACAAAAGTCAAAGTTGATCCAATGGTTATTAACCACTATTACCAAGTAATCCTTGGCCCAACACAAAATCCACCATCCAGCCACTACCACAATTCTTTCCTCTCTTCCATTCCTCATTATTCTTTCACTCATTTATATTTAACAACAGGATACAACAAAAAAGTGATGGCTCTTGATATTTCCCAAAAAACTAGCATATGTATACGTTTGGATTTATGAGATTACAATGACTATGAACATACTCCTTTATTTTTTTTTACTTGGAATATTAAAATTAATTATCAAAGATAAATACCTAAAAACAAGAAAGAAAAACACCACACTAGAGATGTACCTGCTCGATCACATTGTTGTCTGTGAGAGGCACCGGTTGCTTGTCTATCATTCCACAGCCCTTTTTATAAACCAACTCTCTCACACTTTTCAAATTTGGATAACTGTATAAAATGCACAAGATATACGTCCTTAGCCCTCGTAAAGCAAGACTAATTCGTCAAGAAGTCTCCCAGCAGAAAATATAAGAGAATTTTCTTATAATTACCCATAAGAAACAAATGGTTCAACACTAGTTAACATTCTTAGAACCGCATCATTAGCTCTTAAAAATACACCACTAAGGATATGTCTCAACCTCAACCTCTTCAAAATTTTTTTTGTCTGCGAGCACATATCGTTCTTTCTGCAAACACAACAAAAAGAAATATAGTTATTTATTCAAGCATAAAACCAAACCTACGACAAGAGCAAATTAGTGATTATAATAATGATGCATAAGGCATGTATAGAGCAAACCCTTGCGTGCGGAGGACAAAGAGTAAATCAGACTTCAAGGCAGTTGCTGGCAATTTCATCAATTTCAGCCTTTGTTTTGCTCGAACCCGATCTAAATCCTACAATAAATTAGTTAAATATAATTTAAAAAATCCATTTTGCTAGACTGCAGCATGGAAATTAATCCTCAGCATCACAAATTGGAAAAGTCAAAGAAATGAATTTTTTTTCACAATAATAACTCATATGAGTGCTTTCAAAGTAGGTTAGCTAATAGCTATTAATCAATATCAGTATGACCATTGGCAGAGAAAGGCTTTTTATAGTCCCAACTGTTAAAATATCTAATTTACAGGATTTATTGTCTTTCCTGTTAAGATTTATAATAGTAAATAATTTATTCCTAGTTATGAGGAATAATATTTTTCCTTAATATAACTATATAAGTAGATATTTTATTTTCATATATTAGGAATTATTTAATTTCCAAATTTATATTGTTTCTTATTATCTCGTAATAAGTAATATGAATTAATTATTAGAGATATCAGGTGATATATCTTTCCTTTCATATCATTTCTTTTTTTTAATTATTTTTTCTATTATATGATTCTTGTAAGGATTATTTATACCCCCGTTTATATCAATGAAAGTATTCCGAAGTATTCAATATTCCACATTATTCTGATTTCAACATGGTATCAGAGCCTAGTATCGTACTCTAGCCACCGACCCTCCTTTGAGAATTGTCGGACTCCCTTCCTGCAATTCTCTGTGCAGGAAGAGAAGAGAATAACTATTTTTTCTCCAGACCCTTCTTCGACGATGACAGCTAACTGAAGTTAATGGAATTCATACCATCGCCGCCGCAGCTGCTTAAGGCGGTGACAGAGAATAACTATTTTTTCTCCAGACCCTTCTTCAACGATGACAGCTAACTGAAGTTAATGGAATCCATACCATCGCCGCCGCAGCTGCTTAAGGCGGTGACAACCACCCACTCACCCATGACCGGTACCATCGAGGTGACTCCCTGGGCCATTTACTCGCATTGGTCTCGCTGATTCGTGTATTCATTAGCCTCGGCGGCTTCGTCACCCACTTCTTATTCCGATGAGAGTTACAGTGTCTCTGTTTCGCTCTCGGCCTCATCTTCTCTCGGTTCCTCAACAAGCTCATCAAGTCATCAGTGCAGCAGTCGCGCCCCGAGACATGTGTCTCCCTTGAGATATGTGATTCACACGGTTGGCCATCTAGTCACTCGCAGTACATGTTCTTCTTCTCCACATATTTCTCCCTTTTATGCCTCAGCGGTACCGGGAAAGGTGTTTCCTCCTGGCGATCGAGATTTCTAACTGCCCTGTTTCCATGGCCTGCGGCTATATTGACTCTCTATTCTAGGGCTTACTTGGGCACACCGTTGCCCAGGTTCTCGCGGGGGCAATCCTCGGACTCTTTCTAGGCGTGCTTTGGTACTAGATAGTTAACAATCTATTGGTGGATTACTTTCCATCGATCGAGAGAGGCGATTGTGGAGCAAAGTGGGATTCCAGCGGCACTAACTCCATCTTTCAATTCGACATCAACTCGACGACCCCACCGGGGAGATCTGTTCGGACCCCAATTCTACCGCGTCGTCCCGGGTTGCGTCGACGCTATACGCAATTCGGTTCTCGACCTTAGTCGCTTCGGCAAGGTTGTCAAGCTTGTAGCCTTCAACCCTTCTTCCTCTGCACTAGATGCTCTAAACCAGTGCAACGCTGTTTCCGAAGGAATTAAGACCGATGAGTTGACGAATTTTTTGGAGCTTAATCTCCCTAAACGTAAGGAAGGGAAGAAGTCTAACTTCAGCCTCGAAGTCGTCGAGCCGAAGATCGGGTCCCAAATCTTGGAGGTGACAAAGATTCTGTGCCAGGGCAACGATTTTGTTTTAGAGCTTCTACGTGGTGTCCGGCTGCACTTTGATAGGTTTATCAAGGATTTAAAGCCAAACAATCTGGAGAAAGCTCAACTTGGTTTGGGCCATAGTTATAGCAGAGCGAAGGTCAAGTTCAATGTCAACGGGGTAGATAATATGGTCATTCACGCAATTTTTCTTCTTGATACCCTTCATAAAGATATCAACACTGTCTCAATGAGAATGAGGGAGTGGAATTCATTGCATTTTCCAAAACTCGTTAAAATCGTCAATGATAATTATCTGTAATAAAAAAATTGAGAAGTTTGTTGGCGACAAATCATTTATCTAAAGATCATGTTCTACAGTTGGCTGATATTTTTGGTGATGAGGAGAAGGAGAAGGACATTGGAGAAGCTGCCAAAGTATCCATGGGACATGACCTGTCTCCAATTGATTTGATTAATGTCTAGATATTTGCATAGAGGGTTATGTATTTGTCTGCATATGGAAAAAAGTTATATCAGTATCTAATCACAAAGATTAATGTCCAGTGCCCTTATTCGACTCTTCAGACACTTGGTGCTGAAAAAGCACTTTTTAGAGCATTAAAAACTAGAGGAAATACTCCAAAATAGGAATACCACCATTTTTGGAGAGAAAATTCATGAACAATATTTTTCCTTTCCTGCCTTAAGTGTCAAGGGGAGCTGTGTTTCTAACCTGACCTGGCAATTACTCTCTGCATCTGGCAATTAGAACCGGAGAGCTCTCTACATTCTTCTCTGCATCTGGCAATTCCTGTAGCTTCTGTTACACCTCGCTTTTTCCCTATGCAGACGCCGCAAGTCGTCAGAGTCAATTTTTGCAGCCTTTGTTGTGCCTCAATTTTTTCTCTGTGTAGGTGTCTGGTTCACTAAACCATTGCGATTTCAGCAGTTTTCCCCACGCAGGCATTTGAGCAACTGCAGGCTTGCATTTTTAGCAAACAACAGACATTATTTTCTCTTTCTAGTAGAAATTTTAATTCGCCAATGTGATTTATTTTCTCTCTCCAGTACAAATCACGGAAGATCTCTAGTTGAAATCCCAGTTTTCACTCTCTGGTGGAAATCGTTGTCCCCCGCAGAATCGCACAGAGCATTGGCTTCCTTGCGGGCTCTCCCACGGTCGTTTTTCCTGCAATTTTTTAGTCACAGATCCTTCCTGCGGGATCTTCCAGCCATCCGACCTCCTAATTTCCTTCCAGGACCATCGAAGCACCTACCTACAATGGGACCTATCCCTTGATGGCTTTCCTGCCACTGAAACTCCCTCATGTAGTCCTTCCTGTCGGTGAAATTAACTTTTGCGACCTTTCCTGCTGCCAGAACTTCCTGTTGATATATCTGCTGCCAACTGGACCTTCAGGCTTACTCCTGCAACTGGTTCTCTCCTCTGCAGCCTTTCCCATCGTCGGACCTCCCTGATGCAGCTTTTCTCGTCGTCAAATCACCTCAACAAATTTTTCCTGCGGATTTTGGCTAGCTCTCCCCAAGGAAAGCACTGTTCTTTTCTGCAGCATTGTTGCAACCTTCTCCGAGCACTACAGCTTTCCTGGGCACTGTCGTTGGCGCTCTGCAGCTTTCCTACAACCTCCCTGAAGCTTTCCTGCAGCCTCCTTGCAGCCTTCTAACAGCTTTCATGCAATTATCTGTCAACCGGTGACTTACAAATTCATCAATGTCTCGAAATTAAGCTTAGCCCTCGTCTAGGCCACTCTCAGAATTCTACCACTCTCAGACTTCGCCACTCTCAGGCTTCGGCATTCTCAGCTTCGGCACACTCAAGCTTCAGCACTCTCAGGCTTCGACATTCTCAGCTTCGGGGCTTTCGGCTTCGGCACTTCCGATTTGAGAATTGTTGAGTTTTTTGGCAAATTGATGCTACATGTCCAGTCAACAAACCGCAGCCGATGTTTTCAAATTCAAATTGAATATCGTTTTCAACCATGTTCAACTTGAGGGGGAGTGTTGAAATATCAAATTTACAGGATTTATTTTCTTTCCTGCTAAGATTTATAATAGGAAATAATTTATTCATAGTTATGTGGAATAAATTTTTTTCTTAATATAACTATATAAGGAGATATTTTATTTTCATATATTATAAATTATTTATTTTCCTAATTTATATTGTTTCCTATTATTTCCTAATAAGTAATATAAATTAATTATTGGAGATATCATGTGATAAATCTTTCATTTCATATCATTTTTTTTATTATTATTTTTCCTATTACAGGATTCTAGTAAGAATTATTTATACCCCGTTCATATCAATGAAAGTATTCCGAAGTATTCAATATTCCGCATTATTCCGAATTTCAACACCAACTATCCAAGAAAACATTCAGTGGTGTTCTTTTTTCTCAACCTACCATCTAAGAGCATAATATAAAAAATAGAATTAAAAAGTTTCCTCTCATTGGTCAGAATTGGCCTCATTGCTGGATATTCTATCTAGATGAAGGAGTAGACAAAACTGGAAGCAAAGTTTGAAGATCGAAGGTCAAAACTTTTTTCTTTTAATCTTTTTAATATACATGAAAATTGAACTACAAACACTAAAAGTTATGAATATGGAAGCAGCGTGCAGATAACCAAAAAGAGACTGCATTTTCAAATGTCATCTGACAAATTCAAAATAAAATGTTTACCTTGTCACGATACTCTTTCACAAACTGCTCTGGCCGTTTAATGGCGAATTTTCTGTTCTCTATGTGACGTCTCTTTCTTGCATCAATCCGTTCCCTCTTCTTTATGGCCCATTCTTCATTAGCCTTCCTTTTCCTCAACACGTTTTCATGAACATAATTAAGGGGCTTCGAATCCACATCCAACATGATTATCTGAATTTAGAATTATTTCGTTGAGCTAAAAAAAATCATCAGCATGCTATTAGCTTAAGAGAAAGACGAAACAACTAAAGTTAAAAGAGTAAATTTCCAGGAGAAGAAAAGCTCACAATATTCAAAAAGAATTTCTCGAACTAATGAAAGAGACTGTTCGATACCCCGATTTGAGCAGTATTTATGCAGAATTTAGCATAGATCTTACCAAGCGTTTTACAAGACATGTTAAATCCTGTTTTACCACCGTTTCGGCATAAATACCGGATTTAATCCGATAATTTGGCGAATTTAGAGGATTTAGCACAAAAAAACGAACGAAAGGGAAGAAGGATGACGGAACCTGCTCGATGCCTTCGCCTGCGATACCACGTCGCGACTTCCTTGATACTTTCTCGTCGAGGGTTTCGGACACTTCGCTCAATATATCTTCTTCCTCATAGGCCGCAACTCCACCCGTATCGAGCTTCCTCGGCTAGGGTTTAGGTCGGGAGCGTCGCAACAGCCGCCAGCACCAGGGGAAGAAAGGATAGGTTAAAACAAACGGGGTTTTGGGGAATTTACATGCGAAACACTTAAAACCATTAAATTTACATATCTCACATCAAAAGATCATAATTTTCATATGTATCACCTAATTTTTTTGTATTTATAGTAGGGAAACACATGCAATTGTCTCACCAAATCTTCAATATATACATACATATATATATGCATACATATACATACATATATATATACATACATATACATACATATATATATATACATACATATACATACATACATATATATA
>NW_018165517.1:273028-292282 GCF_001263595.1 Phalaenopsis equestris
ATCATCATCAGTGTCATTGAAAGAAGTCTTTCTCCCTTTCCAATAGCAACCAGCAACCTTCTTAGGTTTATCTCTAATACCAAGCCCCTGTTTTCCTGATGTAGCCTTATCCTAAACAAATTCGAAACAAAGTATCAAATTAATTTCCCTGCAAAATTGAGTGTTTTATTATAGGTTTAAATCAAGGAAAATTTACATACATACAATGAATATTCTTATGCATTTACATGTCTAACATCCAAATTTTGATATTCACGCTTATTATATCTTGATGTCATAAACCCATGCGTGAAGTGTTTTACTTTTAAAAGGATAGTAATGGTATTTTTTATGTGATGTTAAAGATTGGAGTGGTATGCATGTAAATATCAAATTCATATTTATATGCATAGCATTGAAATTTTTAGCATCACATCACACATTCCACCGCCACTATCTTTTTAAAATTGAAATACATCCATCCATGCATAGGTTTATGACACCAATGGGTTATAAATGTAAATATCAAACTTTGGGTGTTAGATATGTAAATACATAACAATTGTGTAGTACGTATGTAAAGTTCCTAAACATAAACTAAACTAAGAAGGCACAGAGCCTGCAAAATATAAGAAATAGAAGATAAGGTATATCAAAATATTTGGTACTTAAACTGATAAAGTTTTTAAAATGAATTACAATGCACAATTGGATGTTTTTGTTCTTTGAGAGCCTTAGAGCCCCACATTAAAAATAAAAAATACCACTATTATGAATTTATTAAAAGTGAAATACATCTTTTCATGCAGAGGTTTATAATACAAAAGTATTATAAATGAAAATACATAAAAATTTTATGGTATGTATGTAAATTTACCTTCTTTTTTCAGACTCTCCAATTCTACTGCCACAATCCAGTAGTGAAATACACCTCTCGATCACGTGACAAACTAAGTCATTAAGAAATAAATCAAGAAAATCTCTTATAATGGGCTCTCTTCTGATCAGCTTAACTTCGCTGCCTCACACTCAATGTGGACTAGGCAGGCTTGGGACGCCTAAATAAAAAGCTAGCTAGTTGTAAAAGTGAACACTAAATTAATAATTCCTTGAAGCTCTCTATGGAGAGTAAGGCTCAACCAACTTGGGTCTTAAAAGTTCACATTCGTCGCTAGACAATCTAAATATGACGAGATGCTCGGCCATTCAATCCATTCCAAGCATTTACATCAAACTCCATCAACAAAATAGAATCAAAGATAGAGAGAAAGTTTTATGCTGAGACTCAAAGCACCACGCACACATAATAGAACTCATTGTTTATAGGGATTGCAACAACATTCAACCACTTACAAATCAACTCAAGTACGAATGAAAGACAAACCTCAGAATAGTCAACTCATCTATATAACCTCTTGGCGAGCGAGAGCAAAAACTAGACTCATAATTGGTCAACTATTCGGGAAGTGAGCTCTCCTTACAGCATTAAGTAGTTCCAACAGAGTAAGTTAAAACGACATTTTACATCACTCCTTGGTGTTGCTCAACAAAATTATGGCCAATGAAGGATGACTTTTTGTTGGCCTCCTTTGTGAAAAAATTGTTAGAAATGTATATCAATGCTTGAAATTGATAGAATTGTCGAGTTTTTCCAGTGCTCTGGCAAAATTCATCACTATTTCTTATTTTAAAAAATGGAGTCAGAGATTCTATCCAAAAACGAGTATCCCTCTATTTAGCATTTTCTAAAACTTTGTTGCAACAAGCAATGATGATGAAGAGCTAGCAAAGAGATGCACACGCGAGGAAAGACTACCACAAGCAAACAATTGAAACATCCAAATAATATAAGATGACATAAAAATAGAGTTTTAACAAACCTTGACCAAAATGTGGTATATGATGGAAAAACTTTTGGAGAGTATACTTGCATTCACTAGAGGATACTTGCCCAATGACTTTTATACCAACACCTCTCAGGTGATGGTCTCTAGTCATCCATCAAAATGAATATCTAGTTGCATCATCCACCGAAATTCAAGATCCTTGATTAAATAAAAGTAGTCATAATCATCTTCCGCATTTAGTGTATTCAAAAGTTTTCACTATTATAGTCAACCTTCAACTTCAAGAACGACTCAAGCCACTGGTTTTTGGAAGAATTTTTAGCAACAGGAACCAAAAATTTAGCCATGGCTTGTACCCGCACCACCAAGATCTGAGTTAGCAACTTAGGAGCAATTTTGGTAAGATGAGCGGTGCTAATCATTAAAGGTGATGCCATAATAAGTGTAGGCTCTCGAGAGTTTCTTACACATATTCATAGAGTCCCCATTTGTCCTAAAGTTTTCCCGGAAACAAAATTCATCTCTTTGCTTAAAAAACCACACTTCTTCCTGCTAAATCCTTTCCTCTGAATGCCATGTATAACAAAAATCATTATCAACTTGAAACATCAATGTTAAAAAAATAAATTGATGCATGCAAACTAGCTTATTCTTTCCGTTCTGTCCCCCAGGCTAAATCCTAGACTATACTACAAAATATGTCAGAACACAAATACAGCTGGGCATTCCAAGTGCAATTATCCGAACAAATCAGTTTGTTGTGATCAAACCAAGTTAAGTTGTGATATGCATGCTAAGAAAAATTCAAGCAAACAACACATAAAACAAATGGAATAATATATGAGAAATGAGCAGAATATAATGAATGAGTCAAAGCCAGATGGCTTTAGAGTTCTATAGTTTTAAAGAAAAAGGCAACTAAGTCGACAACTTCTAAGCAAAACTCTCATCTTATCTTTCTCTGAGCATCTCACCTTATGTTTGCCACATTCATGTATGACTCCATGCTTGGAGATATGTCAACAACAAGAAATGAGATAAATAAGTGAAAAATATGCATCAAAACAGCCAAGAAAACAGCTAAATAAGCTCAAATTTTATTCATCCAGCCTGCCTAATGAATAAAAAATGAATGCATGCTAAGAAAAATTCGAGCAAAAAACACATAAAACAATAAGAATATTAAATGAGAAATGAGCAGAAAATAAAGTTATTGAGAGTTAAGTGAAGTGTATGAATATAATGAATGGGTCAAATCCAGATGGACTTAAGAGTTCTATAGTTTTAAAGATAAACGCAACTAAGCTGACAAATTCTAAGCACAACTCTCATCTTGTCTTTCTCTGAGCATGCCTCACCTCTATGTTTGCCTCATCCATTTATGACTCGATGCTTGGAGATATCTCAACAACAAGAAATGCGATGAATAAGTGAAAAAAATGCATCAAAATAGCCTAGAAAACTGCTAAATATGCTCAGAATATATTCATCCAGCCTGCTTAATAAATGAAAAAGATCCACCGTGATATCAAATCCTCAGACCAAGAGGAAATATGAATCCTGGCAAACATAAATGAGTTCTTTTGCTTTAATACCACATTTGTTTTCACTTATTACATATTTTCAGCATCCAGCCAAGATCACAAAGCACAATAAAATGACAATCATAATACGAAATGCATGCTAGAGCTGTTACTTGTGTTCGAACTGAAGGAGGATTGACCAAATACTTTCCTATTTCTGTTGGATTACATCAGTGATCGGCTTTAAGTCCATATCTTTTTGCTTTAGTTATGGATGGTCTTACTAGACATTTACAGGAGGATGTACCTTGGTGTATGTTTTTTTGTTGATTATATCCTTATTGTGATTGTGGATAAGACAGAAAAAGCCCAGGAAAACTTGAATTATGGAGGTCTACATTGGAGTCTAAAGGCCTTCATTTGAGTAGAACTAAAACCGAAAACATGGAATGTAATTTTAGCAGTAGTAGCTCTAGAGACAGAAGTGTAACTTTGGGTGATCAAATTATTAAAAGGAGTGAACGATTTAAATATCTCGGGTCTATTGTTAAAAGCGATGGTGATATAGATGTGGATGTTGATATTATAATTCAAGTTGGTTGGTTAAAGTGGAGAAATGCTTCGGGCCTTTTGTGTGATTGAAAAGTACCACTTAGACTGAAAGGAAAATTTTATAAGATGGTCGTGAGACATGCAATGCTCTATGGTGCTGAATGTTGACCTTTAAAAGAGAAGCATAATACTAAGTTAAGTGTTGCCGAGATGAGAATGATTAGGTGGATGAGTGGCTTTACACTTAGAGACAAAATGAGAAATGGATGTATTCGTGATAGGTTTGGTGTTGCTCCAGTGACGGACAAAATTAGAGAGAGTCGTCTAAGATGGTTTGGTCACATTAAACATCGACATCTGATGATCCCATTAGGAGAGTAGATGTTTTAGATTCGACTTATGTTAAGAAAGGCAGAGGTAGACCTAAGAAGACGTGGGCCTATTGTATAAAAAAAATTATTTATTAGAACTAAATGAAAATATGACACTAAATAGGACGCAATGCAGAAAAAGGATTCACTTAGCCGACCCCACCCCCACGTAGTGGGATTAAGGCTTTGTTGTTGTTGTTGTTGTTGTTGTGACTAGTCATTAAAGTCACTGAAATCTACTGTTCTACTTATACACTTATACTAGAAGTTTCCTAAAATCAAATAACAAAAAGCTCATCACAATTAGGTTAGCATGCTTAGCCTAGAACTAATCAATAGCTCACTTAAGCCACTCATCGATGAGGCAAATTATTCGTTCCTAAACATTATCAATATAAACTGGCCAAACTCTCCAAAAAATGTCCAAAATGTTCATTCAAGAAGTCTGGTCACAATAGATCCAATCAATCCAACATCGTGCAAATTTATTTGAGTTATATCTTGCTTATGACGCATGGGACCTCTTGAAAAAGAAACAATTAACACTGCCCCTGCGAATATATTTCAGAGCAGTTCATATAAAAAAAAAAAAAATGATGTGGATTGGCACAAATTGGAGTGGTAATGTAATATATACAGCACTACTTTCAAAAACAAGCATGTGTGATGCAATCCGTAAGTGCATGTAAAATAACTACTAAAATATACTTAGATAGGTTTTACATTTTTTTTCACTGCTATTATAAAGCATAAGTGTGACTAAAAAAAGGGTTAAGGAGTCAAATGAAAGGAATATATTACATGTTAAAAAAAGGGAAATTTGCATACATAGCACACAACTCTTATGTATTTACAAATACCACACCTAAACTTTCATATTTACGTATAAAGCACTTCGGTGCCCATACATGAAAAACTGTATTTTATCTTTAAAAACTGGTAATAGTGCTACTTTTGATGTGAGATTAAGGATATGAGTACTATGTGTGTAAATATGAAAGTGTGAGATATGTAAATACATAAGGACTGTGTACTATGTATGTAAATGCTCCCAAGCCACCCCCAAAAAAAAGAAAGAAAAACCAACAAGTCAAAAGGCCTGCTTGCAACCTTAAAATTATTCTAATGTTTCAATTTAGTGGCTATCATATACAAAAATAAGATTTCAAATATCAAATAGCTGAATTTAGTAGAGAAAAATCTACCTGTACGAGTTTGTATAAATTCTCTTGATCTTCTTCACCAAATGATTTCCTTGTCCCAAATGCAAGACATTGAGGATCTTTCACTAGCAATGCTTTACTACTTCGGGATTGCGCGCCAAGAAAACCTCCTGAGACAAACCCATATTTGTGTCCCCACCAATGTTCTGATTTTTCTTCGATTTTGGAACCTTTTCCATAAAATAGTAAGTCACTTGAGCCAAAAGAGATGCAAATAAAGCAAAGGCTGAATCATTTGGAAACCCTAGCAATATATTATTTTATAACATGCAGGCAAAAGAGAACAAAAAACTTGCGATCATTTACAACATGGAGATGGTGATATATTTAAAATAGACAAAAAAAGTTCAATTATTTGGTAATACATGCAAGAACAATATAAGACATCATCATCAATAAGTTATCTTAAGTATTGGAGAGAATAACTTTATAATTTCTCATTCTACATTTAGCCCACTTGAATCTTGTATGAGTTATAGGTTTTATTTTGCGCGACTGTCCTTGAACAACTTCTAGACATGTTATACTTAATATACTCGTTCTCCTTCCTAACTATTCCAAACTAATTTTATCTACCCGCTTATTTGGTTCATCTTCTACCCTCAATATATGCACAATCACCTTAGTGTCTTTTCACTACTTTATCTTCAAGGGGCATTCACATACATAGCACACAATTTTTATGTATTTAGATTTCTCACATCTAAACTTTCACATTTACACGCATAACACTTAAATTTTTAATGTCACATAAAGTATGGCACTATTATCACTTTTTAAATGTGAAATACATATTTTCATGCATGAGTTTGAAGCACCAAAGTGCTATTGTATGAAAATATAAAAGTTTAGGTGTGAAATATGTAAATACATAAGAAGTGTGTTCTAAGTATGTAAATCTACCAATCTTTAATAGATAATACTCTTATAGTCTCTCTAATATTAATAATTTCCCGTCTAATCTTAATTTTAACACATTAATCTAAATATTCTCAATCCTCAGCTATTCTATTCAAAGAATATATGTCACACAAGACTCAAATCCGTGTAAATTAATTAGTCAAACTACAATTCTATAACACTCACAATTATGCATAGACAAAATTCCCTTTTGTATAACGCCCCTGACATTTCTTTGTTTTAATCACCCCACCTAAAGCCAAAATTTATATTTTCATTATTTTGTAAAATATGTTTAAATATTGATATAATAGGTCTAACATATTTAAAACAATCACGACAATGTATCACTAACTCTTTCAACAACTATTTATTACAAAATTCACACCAACTAAAATTACAAATCATAGTACTCGCAACTTAGCACCACTAATCACGGGTGTCTTCTAAAATAATTCACCATTATAAGAATTACATTATTTTAAAATAACACAAACCAACCTCAATTTGACTAATACAAAAATAAATAGAGTTAATATTGATCAAAGATACAATCAAACTATGATAAAAATTCTTTGGTCAAAAAATTAAACACTAGAAAAAACAGTTGATCACAATGTTATTTTTATTAGTTGATCATTTAAATTTTCAAGCATGAACTACATCAAACTTTCAAGCACGAACTACATCAAACCAGTAAATTGTCAGAGTAGCATAATTACATGTGATTGTAATACCCTTTTCTAAATGATTGACTAGCTGATGAGTGTCATTAATTCAGTATTCACGAAAAGGGGTAGCTCCCTATGGCGCAGGGTTGTCACTTGAACCAGTTCAGACAGTTCAAGTGGGATTAGGAGGGTCGGTCGGTACTCCAAGAGTTTGGGGTTGCCGCCAAAGTAGCTGGGGTCCCTCCTATTTTACCTAGTCTATTTATGTCATTTCTATTGGCTCTAGGGCATTTTTGCTTGCTTTTTCAAATTTTTGTTCAGCTAGTTGTCGGCAATTGTTCTCTCATTCTAGTGTTGTATTTGAAGACGAGAAGGTGCTCCAACTATGACTCGTTTGAGGGGGTTACCTTCTCCAAAAGTTCAAGTGGTGTCCAATACTATAGGTCGATCCTACGGCGATATCTACCCTTACCCAACCCCTCCGCAAACTTTTAGCAATCCCCCTCGCTTCCGCTGTACCCGGAAAGCCTTTGTCAGCCGTTATTTTTTTTTGAAGGAATGAAATGATTTTTGTAAATATAAAAAAGTTTTGATGTAAATATGATTTTTGAAATTAACATTTTAATTTAAAAATAGAAGAGACCAAATGAGTCTCACATATTAAATAATTTAGACGATTGAATGCGATACCACAAGTAATACACTATCCCGAAGGATAAGCATATCACTTGACAGTAGACTCAACCACATAAGCATATCACTTGACAGTAGGCTCAACCACATAAACTAAAGAGTTTGTGACATCCGTTCGGTTTGCAAAACCATTTATTTATGTGCAACTTAGTGAATTTTGTGCATTTCGTGTGTGTGAGTGTGTGTGGATAAGGTCTTAAAGAGGTTTCCCTAGGGCTTAAGATCCTATTGGGAGCTTCTCCCTGAGTCTCCACATGATAGTCCTTAGCCACTCAACTAAACGACGATGATTTGAGATCATCAATGCGACACCACAAGAGAATTAAGAAGTGACTTGAATTTCTAAGATGAATGAATTCCAATACTAGTCCTCTAAGATAGTCAATAGAAACTCCAAGAGCTTGATCCTAGAATCCTAAGGAATATAGTAATGACCTCAAAATGAGGTCAACAGCCCTCCCTCTGTTGTCCAATGACACCAACCGCCCCTCTAAATGGTTTCCTTATTTTCAAATCCCTGCACCCCCTCACCCCTACGATCGCTTATTCTTGCCCCCTACCAGTTTGTTGTTGCCCATCCTACAGCACCCTTACTGTCTAGTTGCACCCCTCGCATAATTTGCTTGTTGTTGCATTACCTCTGCTCGCCTGCTTGTTGTCCACCCATCAACCCAGCTCACCCTAGCTGTTGCAAACCTCTCCCTAACACCCACCACTCCCCGCTGCCACTATCTCGACCCAAAGCCCAACATTTCCATCCTCACCCTAGGGTGGAGTGTACATTGTATTTGTGTTGTTATTTTGCTAATTGCAAGAGTGTTTGTTTGTTACCCCTTTTGAATTTCAGTAATAATATTTGTTTTCTATTGTGGTTTGAGTTAACCCTGGTATCAATTAATGTCATACATAGCCTAACTTTAATCCTATCATTGGGTTTCCTAACATCCACCCTACCCAAGCCACCCCCAACAAAAAAATTATTCTTTCTTGTTCCCCCAAACCCTAACCACGTCAGAAACCTACCCAGAAAGAAATACAGGAAGAGATCCATCGAGTTCAGCAGATAATTGTAAAGATTGATGACAAAACCTAGGGGCAGATTACCCTTCATCTTAATATGGAAAGTTAAAAAGGAGAAAGGGAAGAGGAATCGAATCCCTTCCATAGAGAAGACATTGGTGATGGGGAAGACACGCCTCGAAGCTTCAGAATTCATTATCAAAGGAGGCCCAGAGAGGAGGCACCATGTGGAGGAAAGATTTTGGAATTAAAGTGGACCTGCAGGAGTTTGATGGAGGTATGGATCCCGATGATTTCATCGAACGACCAGTTGAGAGAATCATTGAATACAGAAAGGTGCCAGAACTGAAGGTCAAGCTTGCGGCCATTAAATTGAGAAAGAGGTCAACCTTGTGGTGTGAAAATTTAGAGAGGCAAAGAAAGAGAAAGGGCGGTGACAAAATTTGCAAGTGAGAGAAGATGAGGAAAGAGATGCATAGACAATACATATCATCTAATTACCGCCATAATATGGTTCTGAGACTTCACCATCTGCAAAAAAAAAGACTTATCAGTGGAAGAGTTCACGACACAGTTTGAATAGCTGCGGATGAAAAGTGAGTTGGTCGAACCAGAATAACATTCCATAGCCCAATATTTGGGAGGCCTAAAATCCGACATCAGTAACGTTGTTCAATTGCAGTCTTATTGGTCACTGGGAGATGTCTAGAATATAGCATTGAAAACTGAGAGACAACAGAAACAAAGTAAGCAACCACCACAATTCAAACAACCACCTGCAATTGGAGACATCACTAAAAGCAAGCCTCAGGGAGTTTTTGAGCCTCATTACTCAGAAGCATTCCTATTCAAATTCTCAAACGTGATTTAAAGAGAATAGAGTCAACATTAACATGTGTCTATTGGAGTTTTTGATTAGAAGTCGGCTGTATGATCAGGTGTGGTGTGACGTGGTGCCCATAAATGTCTGTTATCTTTTACCAGGAAGACCGTGGCATAATGACCTCGATACTCGTTATGACGAATACAGGAACACCTACTCCACCAAAGATGGTAATCATAACATCCTTCCACCTGCGGAGTCCAAGATCACAGATTCCCTTGTCGGCGGAAAAGTGTAGGTGGGATCAATTTTGGTGACGATAGAGGATGATAAGATTAAGACGCCAATTCCAGTCATGGGACAGTCACGAGAAAAAGTATTTCAGAACATCACGATCGATACATTACCGTCATGGCCAGCACCGTGGGGAGAGATTTAGGCTACCCTCATTTCAAATCAGGTTAAGTCAACCGTAGGTTACACTAGGAAGATTCAGCAATACTGGATACGAAGTCACAGTTCAATTCAGAAGTGTATCCCGGAAGATTGAACTGAAATGGATGTATTGTTGCATGTGGAGAAAACTCAAGTGTTTTAGGTGTCAAGGCAGTCATCAATGAGATCCAGAAGCTTTGAGGGCCACCCTTGAAGAGCCTTAAGGCCCAGGTGTTCACAACAGCTCCATAACTGTCAACAGGGAGACATAAGCTTCGACGAATAAGGTCGAAGCTCCCCCAATCCCGATAGACTGACAAGGGGCTGCCCACCTAAACTGGTTCAGTTGGTTCAGGGTGATATTACGAGTGTCGGTCAGTATTCCTGGTGCTTAGGGTTGCTGCCCAAGTGAGTGAAGCCCCTCCTATTTTACCTAGTCTATTTATATGTTATTTCTAATGATTTTAAGTCATTTTTGCTTATTTTTGGATTTTTTGCATGGCTTGTCATCAACGATTGTTCTCCCGTTCTAGGGTGGTATCCAGAGACTGTTCTCCCGTTTTAGCGTGGTATCCAAAGATAAGAATGTGCTCTAGTTGTATCTCGTCCGAGATGATGACCTACTGCAAGGGTTTGAGTGGTGTTCTGGCTGTAGCTCAATCGGACAGAAATATCTATCCTTGCCCAACCCCTCTGAAGACTTTCAGCCACACCCCCACCCCCCCCAATTGTTCTCGTACGCGGACAACCCTCCTATTGTTTTCCAATGACACCAACCTCCCCTTTATCTGCTTCCCTTGCCATTGAATCCTTGCACCACCTCTCTACTGCGATCTCTTATTCTTGCCCCCTTACATTTTGTTGTTGCCCATCCTACCGCACCCCCTATTGTCCAGCCACACCCCTCCCATAGTTTGCTTGCTGCCACACTACATGTGCTCGTCTGCTTGGTGTCCACTTGCCAACCCAGCCCACCCTCACTGCCGCAAACCTCTCCCTACTGCTTACAACTCCCCGCCTCCAATATCTCGACCCGCAGCCCACCACTTTTGTCCTCCCCAGAGTGTCTCTTGTGTTTTTGTTGTAGTTTTTCTAATTGCAAGTCTTTGTATGTAACCCCTTTTATATTTCAGCAATAGTATTTGTTTTCCATTGTACTTTGCGTGAACTCCGGTATCAATCTACCCCCAATCCACCCCTCACCCCTCACCCCTCACCCCTCACCCCACACCCCATTCCCCAAAACCCAAAACCCTAACCCCTAAACCCTTGAACTCCGGTATCAATCTACCCCCAATCCACCCCTCACCCCTCACCCCTCACCCCTCACCCCACACCCCATTATTTTCTCTCATTCTACCATATTATAGTGTAAATTTTAAAAAAATAATAAAATAAAATAAACATTTGAAAGATCATTATAGTTGAATTTTCCTTTACAAAAAAATTATAGTTTAGGATAAAGTCTAGAGAAGTCGGAAAAAATGAATTTAAACTGTTTTCCATTTTTCGCCTATTCTTAATGAAATTTCATGGGTTTTGTGGAAATATGCTTACATGTTCACAAAAAAGAATAACTTACCTAGTTGATGTTGAAAACCTTAGAAATAAAAAACTGATGGCACCATTACTTTGCCTTTTTATGCTATAAATAAGTCTTCAGGTAAGAGCTGGACTCAACAAAAGATTGGTTAAACTTCCATACAATATAATGCTTGAGGATCAAACGCATTAAGAGCTTAAAGAAACATTATAAGTTCTTACTGTGATCCAAAACAAGAGCCTATTTGCTGAAACTAGATATCTAATTCAACGCTAAATTCAAAGAAGCATAAATTGTTCAATAACCTTATTAGCAACTCCATCATTTGTGATATCCCAAAGCATGATGAATCCCCCCATCCATCATATCATTCTTGATAAGTGCTCCTTGAGATTTTTAAAAAAGAATCCTTCACGAATCATCTTTAAACAACATCTATCAAATGTATTAATCTATCAATTTTCCCTATGAATCCTTCAGTACTAATCTTATCTACCCATCTAATGATGCCTTGTTTATCAATTGTTGCACAAATTCATTTCAATTAAGCGTATCCTCAAAAACCAACATTCAATAAAATATCACTTCAATAATTTTTCTAATATAATCATTATTGAATTTGTCCTTCTCACAATACCATCTTAAAATTCTCATTTCAACTCCATCAACTTATCCATCAATGATAATTGGTTGTTGAATACTTGAATACATATAACATCACCAATCTAGTAGAAACTTACAAAATCAAAATCAACATTAAGGTCTCCATGGCATACTCTTATCACATAGTACTATCTATTTTAACCATCCACTATTAATTATTAAAATTATATTCACATTCAAAATCACATAATTTTATATTATAAAAGAAAATATACTTAACCTAAGCACACAGGTACATTACTTGATCTTCAAATAATATTGACTAATAATTGTTAATATCACATGCACTAAAATTGCTACAAAAACTCAACATTTGTTATATTGATTCTAATCCATCTATCATTTAAATATTTTCTTCATTGATTTATTCTGAATTGCAAATAAAACAAACGCTGCATAATCAACTCATGACTCGACTTGATTAAAGCTTGCTCATTATAATTTGATAACTAAACAAACAAACCACAATACTTTTATAAATAATAAGTTGCTAACTGAGCAAGCTCAAGCAACTAATTCTTGATTCATTTATGATCATAAACAATATTACTTAAAGGTCATTAAGAAGTTTGATTAATACCCAATATAAAGCTCAATAAGGCTTAGTGCTCCAGAATGCATACATCAGAAAAGTAACAAGTAAACAAGCTCAGTTTAACAAAGGATTATTTATTAAAAATTAAATTCTTAATTGCTAAATTTAAAAGGCTCTACTCAAAAAGGCCCATTTATTTTTCATATAAGCTACTAAGTATAGAGCTCGTTGATAACAAATTAACAATATTAATAAATTGGTGCCAAGCTCAAACAAGCTTTTCATAAATGGTATCAAACTTGAACACTATAAAAAAAATAAGCTTTTTTTTTTAATTGAGTTGAGTTTGAACAAGATCTTTGCAAAAGATCTCAAATTTGAACAACCTACTGCTCGACATAGTTAGATTCATTTGAAACCCTAAATTTAACTTTTCACTTAGTTCAATAAATATCTAAGAAATCAAAATTAAGATATCAATAAAAAATACATACCAAGACAAATCACTTAGAATATCCTTTATAAACATCTTCATAACAAATACAAAATTATTTGGGCTCAACGTGAATCCTTGATGTAATCCTTATTGATCACTTCAAAAAATTACAAATACAAACCAGTAAAAGCTTTCAAAACTCTAACATATTGTTGGCACACACTATTATCCCTTGTACACATCGAACCAAATACCATGTTACTAAAGCATGAAGATCAATAAAAAATACTATAATGACTCTGCCTTTGCTCTCTACATTTTTATATTAACTTTTTTACAATGAAAAATTATTTCCATAGCAAAATTTCCCATACTAAAACCAAGTTGATTCTATAAAGCAGACATATTTTTCCTAAGTTCTATTTAATTATCCTTCATAATGTTATTGCAAGACTCATTTGTTTGATTATCCCATAACTAACACAACCTTGAGCATTACCTTTATTAATAAATACGAGTACTAAAATACTTATTATCTAATAATTTACATCCATTAAATCATCAACGTTCCATTTAAAAATTTCAATACTTACGCACACTCCATAGAAATTTAATAATTATATAGTTGTCATAATCAATTTGTTAGATAAGTTATAATTTAAGGGTAAAAATATACTAATAGAATGCAAGAAGAGATTTAGTTCCATCGTTAAAAGTAAGCCTAGCATTTTAATGGTTTGAGTGTAACTCCTATATACTAAAACAAGCATTTGCTTGGCAAAAATCATAAAATTTATAAAAAAAAAGATAAAAAAATGATCATATATGGTTCAAAAATAATAAAATAAGCACTGTACTCCAATTATTATTTACCTTCTTGTTCCCTAGTAAGATAATCAGAAACTTCTAGTGGTGTTGGTTCACAAACTGGAAGATTATTCTGACTTTTTTGCTTATTTACCTGTATTGCAAGGGCCAAGTATAATAGACTTGAATGAGCTTGTGATCATTTTAAGGGCGCAAGGCATGCTTGTAAATAGAGAACCGCAAGAATAGTACATACTCCATCAAAAATGAAACAAATAACAAAAAAGAAAATAAAACACAATATCTCCGTAAAAAATGAAACAAATAACAAACAAGAAAAGAGAACCCAAAATATCTAAAAACCCCTTGATAATCATCTAAAGAATGCTCTAAAATAGGCATTCGTTGAAAATGATATGTCAGAGAAATATGAAAATTTTCTTTGCATAATTAATTGGAAGATAAATACAAGATTTAATAATCATGAGCATTAAAAAATGGAAGTGAAAAATGCTATTACAAGGATTCCTTGAAGGTCCTTTTCAGAATATGCATTCACCACCTTGGCCCTCTCTCTCTTCTTATACCTGATAAACAACACAAAATTAAAAAAACAAAGTTTAATTTTGCATAAGAAAGCTAAATAATATGAAGAATTTGCAAAAACATGATTGTGACAACCTTCCCTGAGGTCGGGTAGCTTTCACAGCTTCATCCAGCTCCAGTTTGTCCTTCTCACAATTAATTTGTATGCTTTTTTTCTCAGTTTTTTCTGGGATGAATGTGTGCTAAATTAATTAAACTAATACATTTATTTAAGGATATAAATCAAGAAAACAAAGGTAATACCTTTATCATCTGGTTGTGCTACTTGCTGCAATTGAGAAGTGAAGATCAAACAAGGAAATTAGTTGGAAAAAATAAAACTTTTTGGTTACTTCAAACTAGAATCTACCATCACAGTTGCAGAGAAATAATGATGAACCAAAACCAAATAAACAATGTCAGTACCACTTTTAATCTTTTGAGAATGCTGTCAAACTGTGACGTATCAAACACCCAGTTATTCGCGGCATTATCTGAACCCACACCTGCAACAAAAAATTGCTCCTAGAGTTAGAGAAATTTTTTTGTCACATCAACCAAAAAGTTAACATTTTCAACAATAAGTTATAATTCTTTCAAAATCTTAATAGCCAATATTAAAATTGATTACAATAATTTAAGAAAAAACCTTTTGTATCCTGTTTGTTCTTAACACCAATATGTCTCTTAATTCCCTGCTTCTCTTTTCCAAGCCCTTCTCCCTCCTCCCATCCCTAGAACAAAATGCATGCAAAAAATCGTGGTGATGAAGACAAAGGGCAACATTCCAACAATATGAACTTGCTCAGTGAATTCAATACAGTTTCCAACAAGGAAGAGCCTTTTGAATAGTACTATTTATTGTGAATCTAAATCACGCAGGAAACTAAAGCATGTCAAATAAAATACTGCAAGACGGCAGTTAATAACAATTTTCCTAGGATGCCAACCCCAACCGGATCAGAGCCAACTTAATGCGGCCATAGAAAGGATTAAAATCAAAACCAGCAAAATGAAAGTAAATAAAACGAATAACTTATTCTCTTCAATGGAAGGAGGGATTGGAATGAAATCACAACAGAAGAAATAGCTTTAAGACTGAAATCGGTAAGGAAATGTACCATCTGCTTCATGAGCCGAAAGGCGGCGGACTGCCGTGCAACTCCGGCGTAGCATACGGGAGCTTCCGGCGAGGCCATGTGATCTATAGCTGATCTCCGCAGCCGTCACCGGAAGACCCTTCGGGCACGAAGACGTTGAGCACTTCCTGGAATCTGTAGTTGCAGACAGACGCCCTAACTTTTTTCCGCTTTGGGCCACAAAAATTTCAGGGGCAATTAGATATAGAACCTTCGAAATAGTATTATTTACATAATACTTATCATATTGTTATTTAAATATTTAGCAATAAAATTTTCAAATTCCTACTAAAATATTAAAATTCATGATAAAACCCAGCTTCTATTTTTTGTCTTTAACAATTTATGAATGATTTGATCATGATATGTAAATACTCATAAATATTTGGTTCCATAGCTCAAAAATATTTTATGAATGCTAAATTTTTTGAATAGTAATGTTTTGAACTCTATGTGTGTAAATATTTAATAAAAATAACAATTTCACAAAAATAAAATCTAAGCACCTCTATAAGAGAAACTCACATAATTAACTAATTTATGCTTTCTTAAGCTATTTGAAGTTAGAATTACTGACGCTATTCAGAAATAAATTTTATGAGTGAATTTTACATATCAATCATCAAAATCATTGAATATTAATTTTAATAATTTAAATTTTAAATATTTTTTTCATTATAATCACATGTATCACATGTATTACTCGTTAATAGAATTTTTTTGTGTAAATTTTTTATGTCTAAAATATTATATTTAAAATTTAGATGAGTAAAATCAATTATTCAATTTTTTGAGAAATGTTTATGTAAAAATCTCATTCTATAAATGCCCGCACATTCATAGCCCTAAATCAATCAGCCGCAACCTCCGCCCCCAAAACCCCTCTCTTCCACATGAATCGAAGCAAACCCTAGCACTGTTCATCCATCGCCTCTCTCGCCTTACTGTATCTGAATGAAATTAGAAGCATTTGTAAGATGCATCGCTTCCGTGCATTTTTTCTCTTACTGCAAAGCCTTGTAGGGGCTTGAGTTGTCGAAGGTAGTTCTTCTTGCTGGTAGGAGTTGCTTAGGCGGTGAGAAGCTTGCTAGCCGTCGCGGCTGTGACCAGATAATGTGGGTAGGTCGTCGGAGGGACTAGGGTGGGCTTCGGCCATTTTGTATCGGCGATATTCTCGGCTGAGAGGGGAGGTCTTCGTGCAAGATTCTGTCAGATCTAACGTATTAGCTCACACTCTCCGTCTCTCATCCTAAGCCAGGGAGTCCAGAGGAAGTTGTATTTTTTTTTTTCTTTCCCCCATTACCGAGCCAGATCGTTGGTTACTTTCTAGACTCCTACGATGGCGTTCAATCTTTAGGAATCGCTTTTTATGCATTTACTGATTTATATTTTTTTCTTCTTTTGAGAAAGTTGATTATTGTGCTTTTTACCCTTTTTGACTGATAATAGTTATATTTTACCATTTTCGTAAGTTTTAGGAACCAAGTAAAAAAGGTTTCAAATTTAGATATGTTTTAAATCATTAAAATTTTCTTTTCTTTAAACTTTTTTTTTTTTTTTATTTTTTTTTTTTTAATTGTTTTACAAGATTTTTTACTTTTTTCTTTTTAATTGTGTTACAAGATGATGAAATGCACTGGGCTCTGAGCATGTTCTCTGCATCTTGGATAATGAAAGAATTGCATTTGCCTAGAAAGCATTGGCTGATTGTCTCACATATCCTGATAAAATAAATGTCACTTTTTCAGAGAATTTGAAACTATTTGTTAAGTGTGCGTTTTATTTTTCTTTAATAAAGTGTTATATTGCTTTGCAAATCTCTTAGTTGTCATTAAAATGTTTGTATTTCATGGAGAAGTATAATGGTGAGGCTAATTGCAACAGTTATATTGGTTTGGCAGGAAATCTTTTTTGTATTACCTAAAACTGCAATTGTTTATATTCATGGATTTAAGAATAACAAAGAAGAAAAACTTAGTTAATCAAAGTAAATAGTGTTCTACAATAATTTAACCCCGTAAAATAGGTACACTCTAGTTGTGAATCTATTTAGCTATTATCTAAAATTTGTTTACTCTGTTTATCTTTTAGGGAGCTATACCTTCAAGACTATAATTCATATCCACTACGATGTATTTCTTAGACTTGCCAACCTAATATTCTCAGGGTCGGGGTCTGTTTGAGGCAGCTTATTGAGGTGCGGCAACGTTTTGAGAACACAACTGTACTGTTTGAAAAACGCATTCGAGTTATGTTTTGGTGCTGCCTCGATACGCACTTCGCGAAATGGTTAATAGGGTTTGTCACAGAATAGAGCTTGTGTCCTGCCTCTGCGACTCGCGTTAGGGTAAGGAATTGCACTTGTGTCCTTCTCTGCTCTCCCTCGCCCTCTCGGTCTTTGTTCTACCTTTTGCTCTTCACCCTTGCCGTGATTGTTACCGCGTCATATGCGGTATGTTTTTCTATCACCTAGCTGTGATACTAGAAGACAAATCTTATTTTTCTTCTGATTTGTTTTTGGAGGTGGAGTTGCAAGGAAGTATTTACGAAGATTTTAAGAATTTTTAGTGTGCTTTCATTATTTTGCACTGAAATGTTGGTTTATGAGTAATTTGTTTCTTCATATTTCGAATATTAAAAATTTCGCTTGAGAATGTTGTTATAAATACTGTGGAGCAAATTTTTGTCATTGTTGTAGATGCTGAAGAATGTTGGTATACCTATTGATGAAAGTGTTAAAAACTGTCATTATTTTGGATGCTGGGAAATGTTGAAATTGTGGCAATGATCTTTTTCAATCGTAATGCCCTGAAAATCATAAATATTCATGTTGTTTTCATTTCGTATGTTGCTTATATAGATTCCCCTCGCCATGCTCCGATATTGTCATCTTTAAGAGATAAAATTGTCACTGGTTGACAATTAATGAATCAAATTTAGTTGTCCTGTCACTCTTTATGTTAGGATTGTTTTTGTAGTAATTATGTGAGTAATTTATATATACATAGGTGTTAACTTGCTTAAAGGTAGAATATAGCAGATTCAATTTGAAAATGTTTATAAAATAAAGATAGGAATGTTGATTGAACAACCTCTTAGTTATCATTTGGTGGTATGATTATTCTACTAAAAAAATGTGTTAACTTTCAAACTTTTGTATGCATTACAATTAGTGAAATTTCTTTCATTATTTCACTCCACTAAAAGTTCTAGTATAGAATTGTAGTCCTTGTAGTATGTTAACAAACATGACCCTTAAACAGTCAGAGTATGTAAAGTTTTTCTTCTTCATCTATTTGGCGTTTTATTTATTAATGATTAGATAGAATATTGGGTACGAATGGAGTCGCTGGTATGGCTCTGTATGTTAAAGCACAATATGAAGAGAATGTAGAGTATATTTAAACATATTATCTCTAATCATTTATTCTTTATCATAAAATTAAGGTAAGTTTTGTGGCTGACTGTGGTGGTTTATTTAGTAAAGTTTCAATAGTTAGAGATAGAAA
>NW_018165517.1:292382-343263 GCF_001263595.1 Phalaenopsis equestris
CAACATTAGTTTCAGGATTTTGAGGATCAACGGAGCTGTCTTGTATTATTGTGGACTATCGGCTCTGTTACTCATGTCATGTCAACGTTTCAGCTCGTATCTGTGGCAGCTGATCCACCAAGTCTTATTTATTTATTAGATTATAGGTTTATTTTTGTATGCATTTTGTTTTGTTTTGTTTTTTCTAATTTTTGGATTTAACAATTGGTTTTTTTTGCAGCTATTCCAACATTAGTTTCAGGATTTTGAGGATCAACGGAGTTGTCTTGTATTATTGTGGACTATCGGTTCTGTTACTCACGTCATGTCAACCTTACAGCAGTGGAAACAATTCTACAGTTGTCACAAAGACGTTTCAGCTCATTGCATTTTCTTCTGTTGGGCCGACAGTCCGACATATTACACTGCCAACAGTAATCTGGCTACGATGATTTTCCATTGCGACGGTGCAGTCGAGGACAGACGTAGTCAGAGTTCTAAATTGAATATTTTAATATTTCTTATTGTAGTTGTAATTGTATTTTTTTATTTAATTTCTTCTGATACTCATGAGAGAGTGAGCATTTTTTGTTATTTTTTTAAACTGATCTGTAATGATTTGTTGCTTCTGTTTTATTTTTATGTGTGTTCATACAGTTCTGTTGCAAACAATTTTATTAAGTAAAAAATGATCATTTATTCAGCAACAGGTACAAATAAGATGTTCTGCATAAGCTCACATATATAAGTCAACTTATTTTGATAATCTACAAATATCAGATTGTCAGGATAATCTGCTTATATATAATCTAATGCTGCCGCAAAAAGACCTTCATTTCTGAATCTTTTTTTATATCCTTGCCATTTCAATTAAAGAGTGACAGTTGCTGATAAACCCCAAGAGTTGCTATGGTATAATCGATAATAACTATTATTTTTTGCCAATTATATTTTTCTTTCTTAGGGTTTAGGGTTTAGGGTTTAGGCTATTATTTTTTGCCAATTATATTTTTCTTTCTTAGATTTAGATAGAAGTCTAAATTTGTATCTTTCTCAAATTTTGATAGAATTCTATATTTGTATCTTCTTACATGGAGATTTAGGGTATGTTTGAGGCAGTTGCAAATTATATATAATTTGTTGAGCAGATTATCCTGACAAACTGATATCTGCAGATTATCGAGATAAGCTGCCTTGTTCTTTGAGAAAATTTATGCAGAACAACTTATAGACAGCTGTTGCTGGATAAATGATTATTTTACCATGTTTAGTGAAGTTGTTTACAACAAAACTGTATGAACACAGAAATAGATGAAACAGAAGCTGCAAATCATTACAGATCAATTCAAAAAGATAATATAGCGCTCACACTATCGTGAATATCAGAAGAAATAAAATAAAGATAAATACAATTACAACTACAATGATAAATATTAAAATATTCAATTTAAAGCTCTGGGTACATATGACTACAATGATAAATATTAAAATATTCAATTTAAAGATAAATACAAGGGTACATATGTCCTCAGCCACACTGTCACCATAGGAAATCAACATACCCTAATCATTGTCGGCAATGCAATATGTCGATTCGTCGGCTCAACGGAAGACACTGGAACGAGCTGAAACGACCTTGCGACAACCGTAGAACTGTCACCATGGGAAATCAACGTACCTCGATCACCACGTAGTAACTGAGCCGGTAGTCCGCAGTAACACAAGACAACTCTTTTGATCACCAAAATCTGAGAACTCATGTTGTTATAGCTGTCAAAAAAAAAAGAAACTGATTGTCAAATATAAAAATAAAAAAAAACCAAAACAAAATTTATAAAAAATTAAAATTATAATCTAATAAATAATTTGGTGGTTCAGCCGTCATGGATATCATCTACGATTCATTCTAAATGAAACAGATGTATGCGTTAAAGAAATTGTTAAGACATAGTAGCAACAAAAATAATCAATGAAAACATCAAGGACTACAAAATACATATCAAATTAAAAACGTATATTTTGGAAAATAAATAAAAGTTTTTAAAAGTACATAAAAAATAACTAAAAACATCATCATATTAAAATGACCCATTTAAAAGTACATAACAAAATAAAAACTACAAAGGTCTACATATAAAAAAGGCTTATTTATCCATCAAAACACACAAATATTTGACACGCAATTCGGGCGCAGCGCCATTAATATTTACCTATGGGTGGGATCCTTAAGTTTTTTTTACACATTTCGCATTAAATCACTTATCGACAACTATTTCAGGAAGAGCATCCAAAGCTCCAATTTATTCTAAGAAGGTGCTATTAGAGAGTGCAGCAAGTGGTGGAGCTGCAAAAACATCAATGAGTCGATCGAATGAGGTTTTCACTAAATTGTCTTTTTCTTTCTCTCTCCTACTAAGTTTGGGCTTCTTTGACTGTGAATTAGATTCCCCCATCTATTTCTGGTTAATGCTACGCATTTTTTCGTCTGTTGTCGTCTGCTCAGGTGGAGTCATCTGATATGCCTGCAAACCCCATCTCATTATGATTGAATGTATGTTTTCCCATCGCGATAACCCCCTTAAATATTATGTCAAGTTTATATTCAAAGCCTGGCTTTTATGATTGAATGTATGTTTTCCCATCGCGATAACCCCCTTAAATATTATGCAAGTTTATATTCAAAGTGGCTTAATTATGCACTGCTTATAATTTTTCGCAGTCGACATTGCCTGTAATATTGTATTAAAGATAAGGTTTAGAGAGATTATTTGTTAAATCAAAATATTATGAGAATAAACAAATTGAAAGTGTAAATATTATCACTAATATCTCAATCCACCATTCATCTAGAGCATTGATTGTCCGTTTAATGAGATTTCAACGCAACTCAGGAGATCCACATTTCAGCTTTTTCCAAATTTTTCATTTTATTCAAGTGATCCCATTTTATTTTGAATTTCAGTCGGTTGTAATCCCTTCTCGTCAAATTTTTTGAACTTTTTTGTAATATTTTGTCAACTTTCGTTATTGAAATACGTTGTTGGCTTATTTTGGATTTGATTTCTGTAATACAGAGATTGCAAAAAATATTCGTAACTTTCTTAGCCCGCATAACTTACAGACCACCTTTATTTGTCTTAGCAATGATGAAATTATATCAAAATTTTTTTATTAAATAGAGTATCTTAACCTATAATATTGTCATATTCGAAGCTAACATGCATAATAAAATCTTAATATGCATATATCTATAAGTCATGATGATGAAATTATATCAAAATTTTTTTATTAAATAGTATTCGAAGCTAACATGCATAATAAATCTTAATATGCATATATCTATAAGTCATGTCTAAGAAACATATAAACGGTATTTATCACAACCAAAAAACTAAGTTGAAAATCAAGTTCAGAACCAACAGCTGTATCCGCATACTAAGCATTGGTCATGTCCAATTGAAGTGCAGGTAATTAAAACATAGTAACACAATTCATTCAAAAAAATACTCTATCCATCATACGAAATTATTTTGGCCAATCATGGAATTCAAATACATGCCACAGTTCAACCACCATATGATAAAGTTAATAATTGTCTATTTAGGATAACCTTTTACAGCCAGACATACTAGAGTGATAATTGAAAGAACATTGTCCAACTTTCAAAAGCTAAAATGTTTATATTACCCACAATAACATCCAAAAAATTTGTTTTCATAAAGAATTCTATGAATCATACTAAAAGATGAAGTTTTTTTATTTAACATCAAAACAGGCTAAAGAAGCACTGCAATAATCATTCATATATGTATCATGAAAAATAATCAAGGTGAAAATTACTGTCATGAAAGATGTCCAGTCTTTCAACCGCACTAACCCTTAACATATGCATTCAATATAAACATAAAGCTCTGACTCAAATTCACAATCAGCAAGAAAATGTGATGTCATAAAATATAAGAGTTTACCAAAAGCAATTCATAAAACTCTATTAGTTCCAACACTCTTTTTCCCCTAACTATCATCTGTATTAGTATTTACCCATGGAAAATATGTTCTCCTCCAACAAAAAAGAGAAAATAAGTTTTTATTTTTAATTATTGACACTTTACCAAATAAACTATCACAGTCAACCACAAAACTTGACTTAATTTTGTGATAAAGAATAAATTGTCAGAGATGATATATTTAAATATACTCTTCATTCTCTTCATATTGAGCTTTAGCCAATGGAGCTAGAGCAACCACTCCATTCATACCCCCATATTATGCCTAATGATTACTTAGTAAGGTGCAAATAGATGAAGAAGAAAAACTTTAAGCACTCTGACTGTTTAATGGGCATGCTTCTCAAAATAATATAGGGACTACAATTCAATACTTGAACTTTTAGTTAAGTGAAATAATAGAAGAATTTTTACTACTTATAATGCATACAAAAGTATGGAAGTTAACACACTTTTTATTAGAATAATTCTCCTTCTAAAGGATAAGTAAGAGGTTGTTCAATCACTATTCCTACCTTTTATTTTATAAACATCTTTAAATTGAATCTGCTACCTTCTATCTTGAAGCAAGTTAACATCTACATATATATAAATTGCTCCCAAAATTACTGCAAAAACAATGCTAACATTAGGAGTGATAGGGCAACTGTATTTGATTCAATAATTGTCAAGCAGAGACAACTTTGAAAGAAAATGAATATTTATGATTTATAGGGCATGAAATCATTACGATCGAAAAGATTCACTGTCACATTTTCAACATTCCTCAACGTCCAAAACAATGATAGCTTTTAACACCTTCATCAGTAGCTATACCAGCATTCCCCAGTGTCCAAAACAATAACAAAAATTTAATTCACAGTACTTAAAGCAACATTTTCGAGGAAAATTTTTAATATTCAAAGTATGACGAAACAAATTGCTCCTAAACCAACATTCCAGCGCAAAATAATGAACACACAAAAAAATTCTTAAATCTTGGCAAATACTTCCTTGCAACTCCACCTCTAAAAACTAATCGACAGAGAAATGAGACTTGCCTTCCAGTATCTCAGCTAGGCGATAAGAAAACATACCTCATATAGCACAGTTATGATCACGGCGAGGGTGAAGAGAAGAAGGTAGATTGGAGAGGTAGAGGGCGAGGGAGAGCAGAGAAGGGCACAGGTGGAATTCCTTACCCTAACGGGAGTCGCGGACGCAGGACTCAGGCTCTATCTCGCGGTGAACCCTATTTGCTATTTCGAGAAGTGTGTATCTGGGCAGCACCAAAACGCGGCTTGAACGTGTTTTCCAAACAGTGCGACGGCGTTCTCAAAACGCCGCCACACCCAATAAGCTGCTCCAAATAGACCCTTATTGTTGTAGTTGTCTTGCCTTTTATTCTTATTGTTAAAGCTTTAGTTGTTGAATGCATTTTTCGAAGGGACTAAATGGCGAGTGGCGGTTGTTTCACTTTGATGTTGTTTGATATGTAGGGTGTCATGATTGTTCACAATGGCGAGTGGCGGTTGTTTCACTTTGATGTTGTATGATTGTTCTCATGATTGTTCATATAATTTGTTTTTGGTGCTTTTTTCTATTCAGTTTTATTTGCACAACAATTCATTATTGTTTTATGGTCAAATTGTGGCATCTTATCTCTGAGACCTTATTTATTTTTGTTGAAAAATAATAAATGCTTAGTCAACAATGAACTACATCAATCAATAACTAAAGGCACTTTTGAGATTACTTTTGTCTTTTTACTTTCTAGTTTTTATTTTTATTTTGTTTTGTTTATGTTTTATTTTGAATTAAAACATGTTTGATTATGATAGTTGTTTTTAAAAACTCTCAAAAACCTGTTTGGGTATTTTGACAATTTTTAAAAAAAAGTTTATTTGTTTTTAATAATAATAATAATAATAATATATAAAAATTCTATTAACCAAATATGTTAAAAAAAGCAGAAGTAAAAAAATGATTACAAAAATAGAAAGTAAATATTATGCCAAGCAGGCCCGAAGTGTTTGCCTCTTGGCTTTCGAATTATATTCTTTTATGCAGTCAATGCCTACTTAAATACAGATAAAAAAGAAACTCATTGTTATTTTTTTATGCTGCTTGCTTTCAAAGTATATTCTTTTATGCAGTTAATGCTGCTTAGATGCAAATTCTTTGTTATGCATACCATCTGCTTAAAACTTAAATCAGAGAATTTGATTAATTTTTAGAGGGTTCATAATAATTATTGTTTTGCTGATAGTTTGATGTGAAATAAACTCAGAATTATGCAGCAAATTAGACATAGAAAACCAGCTATGCCAAATTATTTATCGTTAATATTTTTCTTTATTTGTATTTGATTCAATTTTAACTGAATGAATTTACTTTTTCTTGATCTTTCTGCTCTAATCTTATCTCTTGCTGCATTTTTTTTAACCTTCCCAGCCAAAAGAGCTCCCAGCACCCCACCAAATCCCTGTTGATCGTGCTAAAAATTGAGTTTGTGAGCATGGATGTCTTATTTTCACTATTGCATGGAGTTATCAAGCTATGATTGTTTAATATTTGTTTGCTTTTTTGTATTTCAGCTTGTACGTGGTTATGTTTTTTTATTTCGTTAGCCAATTTTTTCTTTGCTATATTTATTGAGGATTTCCACAAAATATTTTATTTTGAACAGTGCTCAAATAGGAAGGTGCTTTTGTTTGACGCAAGGAATTGTTCCTCCAAGCTACATTGTTTTTATTCTTAGTTATTTCCTATAACGATTTTTAATTTTGTTATATAATTTGTCATTATTATATCAATTCATTGGTTTTTTGTGGTATCTTTTGATCATATGAAATCTCCACAATGCATCAACACTAAGGACAATTTTTTCCATATATTTGAGTCGTGAAGATTGTTGATTTGCTGGATGGTTACTAGATGACAAGTAGATGATGAAGTGCACTGGGCTCTGAGCAGGTTTTCTGTATTTAAAGTATTGATGGAAATGCACTTGCCTAGAAAGCATTGTCTGATTATCCGGCAACCTCTTCTAAAAATATTCTCATTTGTTTTTTGTCTTATACAAAAATTGAAAATTTTGTCATGTTTTACTTTGTTTTTGATTAATATCGCCCTGTGCCTTCAAAAGCTTTCTCATATTGTAGGAGATTTCTAGATAAGTTTCGGAGTTTATTTGTTTGGTTGCAAACCTTTTATTCTGTGTGCTGAATGCATATCGTTGAAAGTTTGCTTCCTCGTGCATTATTATAACTACTGAAGCATCTGTTTAGTTTGCTTAATTAACATTCTAATGACAAAATAGGAGGTATTTAAACTTTTGTAATCACTGATTTTTTTGAAGATATTGGGCTATATGTTGATTTTGTTTATGCAATCATTGTTACTTCTTCTGTATTAGACAGGGTAGAGCATGGTAAGATACAAATTAATTTCAGTAATTCTACAGCAAATTAAATACATGAAACACTTATCTAGTTTTCTCCTTAATGTTGTACCATATAACTCTCCCTTTCAAATAGCCGAGGTCCAATTTCATCCCTAGTCTCTTTACTCTGTCACTTAGCAAAAGAAAATCAAAGGCCTTGCAGCTTCCATATATCTTCAGAATAATGTCCAGGAACTTCTGAGTGAGAGCTACTTTCTTCTCTTTAGTTTGTGATTATCTCAATTTTATGGTGTTTTTCTTTCACCTTCTTCCATTGAACTATATTTGGAAGTATCCTTTATCTTTCTGTTGATAGGTTTTGCAGTCGTTGATTTGAATTGGACGTACACTGTATCATTTATTATTATTTTTGCTTTTCACCTTTTTTTTTTCTTTTGGCATTATTAGATGGAATTTGTTCGTTTTTGGCATGAAATATTTGAAACCTGAATTCGCTGTTGCTAATGAAGACTAAAGCACTCAGTGAGAAGTGACATGAAATCAGAACTTTACATTTATCTATTTCTTTGATTGGATAAGTCTTAGTTTTCTTAATTTTCATTTTAGTTGGTACATATTTCTATTGTTTTTGGGTACCTATAATAACCATTTTGTTAGATGGCTTCAAAATGATGGATTGCACTGGACTCTGAGCAGGTTTTCTGCTTTTAAAGTATTGATGAAATGCATTTGTCTAGAAAGCATCATCTGATTATCTTATTCCTTTTCTAGACAATTTCATCAATATGGTAAATTTTTTTTTGAAAAAAAAAAATACATCAATTTGTTATTTTTATTCATATCTTTAAGATTAACAATAGAGTCTCTATTCAGTTAATCTATAGTAGTTTGCCTGATTGGAAAGCTTCTATGGCTGTTCATTTGGCTGTAAAATTCTGTTCTTTTCATACTTAATGCATTGTTTCTTAACCGCAAACATATTAATATGGCTGTTTTGTTGGTTTGACTGCAATGTTTTATATTTGGCTCAACTGTTCAATTAACCTCCTTTCTAAACTGAACCCAAGTCTCTAGTCCCTCTCTACCACAATAAAAAAAGGGGAATTCACATACATAGCACCCAATTCTTATGCATTTACTTATCTCACACACCCAAACTCTGATTTTTACAGCAAAAGCACCCTTAACTATATATGGTAAGTGGATTTCAGCATTAAATAGTGTAATCCTCATTTTAATACACAGTTAAAGATGCTTGGATTGTAAAAATCAAAGTTTGGGCGTGAGATAAGTAAATGCTTAAGAATTGGGTTCTGCCTATGTAAATTTCCGAAAAAAGAAATGATGATTTTGAAACTAGTATAAATCTTAGGTGGGGAGGCTATACTGGCTAGACTTGATATGATTTGCTGTCTGGTGTTTTCTATATCTCAGCATTGTTGTAAGTTATTCCTTCTCGCATTTTTTCAATTGAGTCCCTTAACTTATAATGTGTAGTTCTGTTGGCTGGGCCAATGTATGCTCTTTACTCACTGAATTATCCATTCTCTTATCAATTTTTATTCATAGTTTTTTTTTTCCATTGTTTGGCAACTGATCAGTTGTTCTGTAATAACAAATAGCATAAGAATAAAAATTAAGGAGCTGTATACAGTAATAACAAATATATATGTTTTGTTGATTGTGTTAGCCTTACTTTTATTATTTATTGGCCGATTTACTTCTTTTGTTTTGTGGCCAACTTTTGTGTTGTTGATTACTAGATATTGATGAATGCATTGGCTGATTATCTGACATAATTTACTCAGAAGCTTAACAACCAAAAAACTAGACCTGATTGTTACTCAGTAAAATATTTTCGATTGGGGTTATCTTAGTTATTTAGGTCTTCATGTTCAATTATTATTTTGGCTAATGATTCTTGTTATAGCCTTTGGAAGTTTCTTGTTCACTTGCAGGAGACTAGTTAAGAAATTTGGAGGCTGCTGTTTTTGATTGTTCCGCAGACGACATAATGATTGAAGTGCTTGTTTTTTGCAGTAAAATTATGTAACGACCTGAAAACTTTGTAAAATGTAAATCTTATCAAATTTTCTAGGGTTTGCGTTGTAAACTTTTTTTGAAAGATGTGTTATTGTATCGTGCATATAGCCCTATAAACATATTCACATTAGCTTCCAGTTGCGTTTTATCAAAGTATCGGATAGAATTGAAAAGACATTTTTCGCGTACACTAAATTTGTAAGAGGACCTTCACGTAACACTTACATAAAAAAACTATGTAACATGAGCTTGTAATTTGTCTGAATGATAGACATGAATTAACTGGATGAATCGCATGTTAATCAATTTCACTTTGAACTGAACCTCTGATTAGTCCGGTTAAGCTTAAATATAATTTTTATATCAAATTGATAAAAGTCGGTCTTAACTTCCAACCAATGTGTCGAGGTCATATAGAGTTGGTTAGTTAGAACATATTACTGCTAAATATCTCTAATCATCAACTAAATGACTAATGTTGTTTCTATAAAAATATAATATGTTAAAGTTATATTAAGTTTAACTTCAATTCTTAGATATTAAAAGGTTAGAACTTCATGAACTTAGTGAAGCCAATGCATGACATGTCCTTCATCCATGCACGTTACAATCTCATGATGTGGCTTCTTTTGTGCATGTAACTAGTGTAATACCCCTCATCTATAAAGTGGGACTATAGTAGTTGTGTTAAAGTAGGGTTGCGAGCCGTGAGATTTTTTTTTTTAAAAATGTTAAATGTTTGCGATAACATGGGATGTGTTAATAACATTTTAAAATTAAATTTTTTATTATATAAATTTTATTTTCTTTTTAATTATTATAAATTATATTTTTATTATAAAATCTATTTATGTTTATTGATCTATATTATAATATTTTTTTAAGTTGACTATATTTAATGTGCATATATTTTTATCTTTGTATTTTAATGAGTTTTTTATCTAGTGTTTAATTTGTTATTTTTAAATATATTAAATATATGAATTATGTATATTTTTGGTCGCTGATTTCCATCATCGCATCATTTTAAATCATATTAAATTAATTTTTATATTTATTATGTCAGGTTCATTTTAGTTGGTTAAACTATTGAATCTTAAACCTTCATTTGCAGGTTCAATGATAGGTTCAGTTTTCACATCCTTGGCCATTTGTGTCATTCTGTGGCACTTTGTCATGCACTCTTGTGAGCTTAAATTCTCCCATCTCACCAGTCACCATTGAGTTAGATATGGAGGAGAAAAGTGTTGGTTTATTCATTTCGAAGGCCTATCTGTCCCTATTCCTCCGGATATAAACTATAAAGAAGCCTTGGTGATGATGCCTTTGATTATGTTAGCCTCTATTTTCAGGTTTAGAGAATCCTCGTCCAAGCCAGAGTTACTTGTCGAGGCAGCCTTCTGGCATACAATTGTGAACAAAAATGAGTTTTTTTTGGTTGTTGGTTGTACCCCAGAAGTTGCATTAAGTTCCAGTTTATGCTTTCAATCTCTGAAAATTTGTCTTGACAACATGGTCACCTATAAACATTAGAGAAAAGATAATGACCGCCTATCGGAAGCCAAATGATGCTTATTTTGCTTTGCTTATTTCAAAATCTAGAAAAAATTACATACACACCACTTCATATATCTAACATCTAAAAGTTGATATTTATTTTAACGACTTGTATCATAAATTTATGAACAGGCAGATTTCATTTTTTAAAAGATAGTAATGAGATATTTTTAATATGATGTTTAGATGTTAGACATGTAAATCCATAAGAATCGTATGGTATGCATTGAAATGCCCCTAAAGTTTATGCATGAAATCATGCATTTCACACTTAATGGGACATACATGATACTTGTTATGTGATTTGAAATTGTAGGCTTTAAAAATTTTTTATAACTGTTACCTGTCATAAAAGTTACGTAACTATTCTTTTATATACCTGCAAATCTACCAAAAATTATCTTCAAATACGTAAGCCAGCCAGCAATTTTCTAAAGGGCTGTATAATCTTGTTGTTACTTTGATGGACCGATTGTGAATCCAAAACATAGATTCCTTGAACTTCCAAATTCAATCAAAATATAAATCAATTTTGTATGATTTCGAGCAAATTAAACTTCGTATTAAGCTTAAAATTACATAACTGTTACCTGTCATAAAAGTTACGTAACTATTTTTTAATATACCTGCAAATCTACCAAAAATAATCTTCAAATACGTAAGCCAGCCAGCAAATTTCTAAAGGGCTGTATAATCTTGTTGCTACTTTGATGGACCGATTCATAAACTGGTCAATTTGTGTGAATCCAAAACATAGATTCCTTGAACTTCTAAATTCAATCAAAATATAACTTAATCAATTTTGTATGATTTCGAGCAAATTAAATTTAGTATTAAGCTTGAAATTACAAATTACAAAAAAAAATTGTAATTAAGATTTTCTTGAAAAAATTTTCCTCGCCATCCTGCTCTTCCTTCAACAGATTTCAAGATTAATAAAATAGCATAGATGTCATACAAAGGATTAAACTTTTCTAATATTATTCTGTGTCTTTATTATTTGTAAGGTCCATTTTTATGTTCCTACTAAAAACACTTGATTATCATAAAATTGCAACTTATACGAGCAGCTACATATTTTACTTAGAATGAATCAAGTTTATTTACCAGCTTTTTGAGGCTTAACTACTTTCACTTTAAAGAAAGATGTTAGATTATGAAATTTTCATAGTGAAAAAAATATTAACTAATACCTTACTAAGAAGAAGAAGTATGTGATGAATGAAGATCACTGGTTTAGGATCAGCTCAAGCAATGAATAATGTGCACAATTGAATAGAGTTCACGCGCATAAATGGATATGAAAAACCAATAATTCCAGCACACAACATGGCTAGAGATGCTCTCAGCATATCAAAGGACAGCCACAGACATTCAAGTTAGCCAAAGCAGAGAATGACTTTTAACTTTGAAGAAAAGAAAAAAAAAGCGCTAGAAATTTCTTAGAAGTTCCATAAAATGCTACAAAGGCAGGCATCAACTTCTTTATATATATATATATAGATATAATTTTTATTTTTTAAGGCAGGCATCAGCTTCTTGTAGTGTTTTTTGATTTAAGAAAAAAAAAATTTTATTTTTTAAGGCAGGCATCAGCTTCTTGTAGTATTTTCTGATTAAAAAAAAATGTCAGCTATGGATCATTTGAAAGGGCACCTCTAGGCTGTTTGCAATCATGTTCTGGTGTTAGATGATCTGTTGCAGCTCTCTTTGGTCTCAGCTGCATCATGAGTTGAGGGTCAATAATTTGAACTTCATGAATCTGTTGAAATTATATTTTATATATCTACTTTCTATTCATACCAATCACTCAAAACATTAAATATAACGTTCTGACCACCTAAATTTAAAAATTACACTTCAACCATCCAAAATTTTATTTCCTTTTAAAACGGGAGTGGTCAATCAGTTATATTAAAAGTTTTGGGTAATTTTTTTGTGGTTGAAATGTAAAATTTTAAGTGTGGGTGGCTAATTAGGTACATTTAAAGCCTTGGATGGTGATATGTAAAACCCCTTAGAAAACAATATGTAATGTGTACAAATCTACTACTAATAAAGACGTAGATATGATAATTAATGATTTCATATCTCCCCCTAAGCATATGTAACTGTGTGATTATGCGCCGCAACTAATATACTTTTTATCAATTTAAATGAAAAGGCAAATGATTTTTTTTACTAATAAAATGAGGAAACAAATAGGCACCTTTTCTTCTGCTTTCTGATAGATTTGTCTCAGGAGTATATTTCTAGCTTCAGTTGTTATCACTGCAGATACAGGGAGATGAGAGGGTCAGAGAAATCTTAGCTTAATGCATAGCACAATACACATTCATTTATAAAACATGCAATAGGCTGGAAAGTTCCCAGCCAATCTGATTAAATATTCTTCCTAGCTAATTCTCTAGATTATAGCGTTAACTTTCTACAATCAGAATCAGAATGTTTTCCGTGGAAGATCTTTATCGTACAATAAAGTTGGCTTTGACATATCATTGGCCACATTCAATTTCAGTTCAAAAGATTATAAGGTAAACAATTAGGCATTTTCATAAAAACATATTTTCAAATATCAAGTTTGGAAGAAAAGATTATATGACTCGATGCCTTTACTCACGAGAGTATATGACATTGTGGCCTCTAAAAGAGCAAAATTACAACATTTTCTTTTCTTGCAGTAGTTAAGGAATGCAAGAGTGTTGAATTTAGTTTCACATGTAATATTTAAGAAAAATGTTGGCTAAGAAATACTAAAAATTGAGCCCATCCAATAGGTAGCCTTTAGGATTAAAATGGGGTTGACTAACAACGTTGGCCTTCGACTCGTAAAAAATCAGTACGAGTCGATGGCTTGGTTGGTACTTAGTGGACCATACAGCTTGTGGCTCCTGTAAGGCATAGAGTTTTATATCATGGTCGAGCAAAATCCATGAGTATAATCCATGCTGTCATTATAATTTTGACTCTCAGAGTTTTAAGCCAAGAGTACATGATAGCTCTTAGGTGAGGGAGGATTTGTTAAGCATGATTCTACAGTTGAAAGTTTTGTTGGTTAAGTGCTCCCACCATTATGCCCGTAGCTAGCATTAGTTCTAGTCTGCTTAGAAAAGTTAATTGATTACACATAGAATGAGCACCAAAACAAATAAAGGTCTAAGCCTACCACAATTAGAACTCGTTTAACATTGAGAAGTGCTACAATCAACGTTTTTTCTTAACAATAAAAAAAAAAACCAAAAACAAAAAAAATGCACGCACGCACGCACGCACCCATGTGCTACTACTTGAACTCGAGATGTTGTGGTTGAAGACAAAATACCCAACTATTAATTAAAGTTCACTTCTCTAATTTAATAACATAAACTGCCTCAACTTGATTAATTTATCTAGACAAATCCTAATCACCTTTAATTGTAAATAATTTATGAAGCTCACTTCAGTAATTTGATGTGATTATCTAAGCGGAGGTGATATCCACTTCTCTAGTCATGGTGGCACCTTGAAATAACTTTCTTATTGTGTGTACACATTGGAGTTGACGTTCCTTCTATCCTCTAGCTAAGGAGCCGTTTGGAAATTTTAATTTTGCTTATGATTTACTTCGAAATAAAATATATTTGTTAGTGCTGATTGTTTTTTAATGAAATAACTTTCTTATTGTGTATGCATTGGAGTTGACGTTCCTCCAATCCTCAACTAAGGGTTGTTTGGGTATATTTTTTTTAATTTTATTTTATTTTGCTTATGATTTACTTTGAAATAAAACATTTTTTCGTAGTGATTGTTTTTAAAATACTCAAAAGATATAAATATTGCATTGAATGTTTTTAAAAGCAAGTAGATTTGCATTTAAAAATAAAAAAAATAAAAACGCTTAAAATATGCACCAAACAAATATGTTATTGAAAATAAAAACAAAAATAAGAACAAAAACAAAAGATAAAAATGGTTCCTAATAAGCCCTAAGATGTTCAAAGTTAGTTGAAGGGCATATGGGACTGAAACCTACTTGAAGGGGTAGAGGGGATCGGGAAGTGAGGGAGTGAAAAAAATGAAGGGGAGAGAGAGACAGAGGAGGCAAGAGAACTTTGTTTAACTGAAAAGGCAAGAAAGGAAGATGGGGCTTTTCAAGGGAGGGGAAAGGAGATACTAGAGAAAGGGAGACCGAGCAATAGTAATAGAGAGAGCAAAAAACAAAATTTGCATTCTCCATAAAAAAACATAGCAACCTTATATAGGGACAAAAAGTCTACTTGTTGGGCAACCTTATATAGGTTAATGAATAAACTTCGGCAAATGATCTTAAGTTCCTCTTCTAACATAGCAACCTTATATAGGTTATAAGTTCCTCAGACATTTAACAAGTAGACGTTTTGACATAAAACAATATTGAACAATATTGAACAATAGAATTAATGAATAAAAAGGTCAATAAAAAATGCAATCATCATCAAACTTCAGCAAATGATCTTCCGCATCTTAAGAGAGTTTCATTAGGTCATGAGAACCTATAACATCAAGCCAGATACTCTCATGTGAAATGAGCAACAAAACTGCAAGAATCTTTAAGTTTGAAACCACATATATGTAGTTAAGCTGCTTTCAATGGAAAGAAATTTTAGCCACTAGTCTTTTTATTAGTAAGCTCTGGAAAAACAGTACCTTGGTTTGGTGGAGGAACAGTCCTGTTATGAATAGGGTGATATATGGCTGGTGTGAGTTTCTGAAAAGAATTATTAGCAGCATTAGAATCATAAACGATCATTTCTTTCATAAGTCTATCTGTATATATAGAGAAAGTAAGAGCCATCACACTTTAATAGAAAAATAAAAAAGTAAAAAGATAGTTGAAAATTTGACATGGCATTCGCTTCCTTGCAGTGAAAATTAAAAAAAAGGGGATCTGCATTTGATTCTGTTGAGCCTTGACATTGAAGAGTTTATTGTGTTTATCCATCAAAATATTATTTCACATATTATAAAAGCAAAAGTTGTAAAATCCTTAGAATACCTACCATACTAAATTCATGCTCTTGTATTGTGATTTATTTCACAAAGTGAGCTGTTAGATTAAGTATTCTGCAATAAAAAAAAGGCATCATAACCTGTGAATTTGGCTCTATGACTGAAGATGCTTGAAAATTGAATCTATTTTAAGCTTGAATCAAAGTAAACAATCTGACTAATGAGTCAAGCATGGTTCAGATGGAATTTGAATTGAAAGAACTTCGAAACAGATTGGGCTAGCTTCAGATTAAATTAAAATGCATAAATGCAGATATGCACATATTTATGCATGCATTTATAAGTTTTAATTATTTAAAAAAATATTTAAATGAAAAGAGAATTATCAATGATTTGGTGAAGGCCAAATTTCAACATATAGTTAGAATCCGTTTTGAATAGACAATGAATAAAGGAAAATGGGCTGTGGGTTTTTTTTTTTTAAATGTAGATAAGTATGCTGCAGCCAATGAAGCTTTGGCTTATTTCAAAAAAAGAAAGGGAAATTTACATACATACCACACAATTCTTATGTATTTACATATCTACCGTCCAAGGTTTGATATTTATACTTACAACGCTTGTGTCATAAACTTATGCATGAAAAGGTGCATTTCAAATTTAGAAAAAAAAAGTGGTGGTGGTATTTTTCATGTGATGCTCAAGATTTTAGTGATATGCATGCAAAAATGAATGTTTAGCTGTTAGATATGCAAATACATAAGAATTCTATGGTATATTGCATGCAAATATGAATGTTTAGATGTTAGATATGCAAATACATAAGAATTGTGTGGTATATAAGTAAGTGCCCCTAAAAGAAAAAGCAATACCATACTTAAAAGATGTTCACTTCACTAACACGTTTATCATTTGTTTGGTTCTCAAATAAAGCGCTTGTTTCTACAGAACTCCATTTGATCATGCTATAATGGAAGGAAGGAATGAGCCTCAAAAGCTAACTTACGAGTTTCAGCTTATGAGTTTCAGCAGTAGAGAATTCTCCACGGAATGAATAATCTTGAAACTTAATGGTAGAGATGAAATCTTAACATTTCAGACCAAGATTTCTGGAGTTATTTGATTTGATTCATATTAATTTATATCTTATTTATATTTCTTAGTCAACGGATTAGTTTTATTTTCAATTCGATCTTAATTTTAATGCACAAAATACATTCAGTTGGTCAAAATATTTTCCAACAATCTTTGCCTTGTGATTATTCTTGGTGTTGGATGTCAACTAAAATGCAAAGTTTTGTTATCAAAATATTTTGAACAATATTTGGATTTGAATGTGTGTAGGATAAAGAATGTAACCCTTGGTCAAACCTTGAGTTGAGATCAAACTAAATAGTACCAATTTTTTTGCCAAATGGAACATGCCAACCTTGAGTTGAGATCAAACTAGCCAGCATATAACCAGAATGGTTAAATTTTAAGTCAAGATTTCCAGAGTTGATACCAATGTCTTTTAGCTGAGCTTGAGATGATGCCTAATTAACTTCAGATCTAATCCTTAACCGACCTATTGATCATGGTATTATATCTAATTGAGTTCGAAGGACTTAGCCTCAGTTCAAAACTAGATATTTCAATTTCAAGTTGACTAAAATGAATTTTATATAATTAGACAATATAAAAGCATGCCTAATATTATGAAAAATACATTAAATAAATATATATTTTCATATACATATTTTAAGACAATTCAAACAATAATCGAAGTATTTAGGTCAGCTTCCAAATTGATTTAGAGTCAATAATTAAGCTCAAAATTAATTAGGGTCCATTTGGGATAGCTATTTCACTATTTTATTTTCTTGACCGCTGCAACACGCCTGTTTAACTATTTCTTTCTTGCTGCTTTTTACAAATTATTGTAGTGAGAAGTAGCTTTCAACAACAACAATTTGAAAAAGGTTATTTTTTCCATAATAGCTCTACAATCACTTTTACAAATAATTGCACTTGTACCAAACGGACACCAAATCAACTCGAATCAATTTTGAGTTGAGCCAAATTTTGAGAGATATTTGAATGATTTCAAATTTTGATAATATTTAATAGGCCTACGTGTGACTTAAAGAGCATTATGCCAAAAAATTAAGCATTTTACTAAAAGACCTGAACAACCTCAAAATAGTGATTGGACAAAGCCCGGTTTTTTAAAACAACTTCAAATTATGGTTGATAAGCTGATAGATGCTTACTAGCATCGGTAACTTGAAAAAATAAAGATATTGAAACAAGTAGGATGCATGCCTACATGTGTGCATGCCAATTCCCCTATATGTGTCTTTATGTCAGATTTCAACCCTTTTTTTATCTCTTAACAGAAGGTCTAACACATTTGATTAACAATAAAGAGCATGAGGTATTGAGGTATGAATCCAACACCTTCACCTGGATGATAATATACTATAAATATAGACGTTGCTAATCATAATAGAAAATCAAGATTTTAAAACATCAACAGATTGGATGAAACGCTTCAATAAATGCAAAAGTGAACATCCCTAGAAAGAAAAATGAAGGGAAGGGTTCTGGATAAAGAAAGCAGAACATTACATATTAGCTCGGTTCAGAAGTGTGGTGCTTATGAACATTTCACTTGCAATGAATATAAACTTCCTAGTTACATTTTTTTAATCTTACAAATGATTTAATTCTTTCAACTTGAATTAGTTCAAGCCAAAAGTAAATAAATGATCTATTCAATGAATGAGCCTACACCAAGTCAGTGGCCTTGGGAGGTTGTTTACACTTGCGTAACAGAGTGGTTAGATTTGAATTCAAAATTATGACTTCTACGTCGCCATGGAGGCAATTAAACTAAAGAAACAGGCTGTAATAAAGTAAAAATCTGTATAATCTCCTCCAAAATTGGGTTTTCGCTTAGAACCAAGCTGGGTCACTTGGTCTTGAGCTAGACATAAGATATAGCACCAAGTCTAACTAAAGACCAAGTTTGCTAAGTCCTCAGGCTACACATTAAGTCTACAAGAGCACTTTAGAGCCATACTGACACAATTACTAGCTCAATCAATCACTACTAAGGAACATCGCAACAGTCTAAATCAGTGCAGAATGCAATGCTGAAGTGTTCATTTTTTCTTCAATGCTCAAAGCATAAAATGGAGCAACAGTTTCACAAACATAATGCTTCTGATTTGCGTGTGCGTGTGCCTCTATATCTGTGCACCGCAACTGTCAGCACGAATCTTAAAGCATTCGAGTGACCCAAACAACAACCAGACAACCAAGGCGTCTCACTGCCTACTGCCAACCACGTGGTCAAAAATCGACCGACAAACTATTGTGAGAGAATCGAACGGCCGGCCGAGGCATAGGCGAGAATCCTTGATCACGGCTAATCTGTCGACCAGCCTTTACTACAGCTAATCTGTCGACCCCCTTTTACCGCCGCGGACGAGATCGGCACTCAACTTGAAGTTTCGGCCAACCAGCCCATGGCGCGGTTGCCACTTAGTCTGTCCCCTTAGTCGACTGAATTCAAGCAAGTCGACTGACCACATATTAAAATTCAAATTGTAATACTGATATAGTATGAAATCCATATAATTAATTAAAGCATCAACTGTATTAAGAGTGGTTTTCATAACTGCTCCATGTTTTCTGTAATTGTTCAAAATACGCCTATATAAATAAAAGACAAAAATATGAACAAAATGACCTTTTACGGATTCTCTCTATAGGAACCTACTAGCTTGTTATACTCTCTTTCTCTCTTCCTTCCTTCACTAAATCCTAAACTTTCGGGGCGTGTCCACAAAGGACAATTTAGGATCGAACATCCTAAAAGATGTGCAGTGAACGTGTATATACTACAAACAAGAAGTAGAAAAGACTACGAAGAAGAAACTTCTCAAAGAGAGATAGCACGCATGAAACCCAATAAAGATTCTACACAACCAAATGTTCATGTACAAGTTTAGCGCTGACAAGCCCGAATGACCCTCATGATAGAGCAATTTGAGATCCTCAAGGCAGCAATCACCCAGAAAAACGACCAGGCGCCTCATCTGAAATCGAAACCACTGGAGGTCAACCTTCAAAAGGCTCCACCGGGGAACCCATCTATTCTAGACATGCAAGTTAGCAATCAGCGGATAGAGGGGCAAGGCAAGTCCAAGCACACCGACACAATCGCATCTGCGCAAGCAAACAGGTGATGGGAAGAGTGAATGCAAGCACCTGTCCAGCTGCAATAGAGGCTTTTATGCGTCAGATTAAAGAAGCAACACCACCGCCCATGCAAAGGATCCCTCGTCTGGATTCTTACAAGGACCAACCCGATTTACGCATAGCTTCGTTCGAATCATTCGTCGGTCTGCTCTAAATTGATGACCCTATAATGTGTCATTTCTTTTTAACCACCATGAAGGAGTTGGCCCTTCGGTGGTTCAACGGTCTTTCAACCGAAGAGTATCTACTATGAGTTATAGATACTCTTCGTTTCACACTGCTTAAAAAGACTTCAAGTAGAGTCAACACGAGAGTCTGCGAGCCTACATCACCCGCTTCCAGAACTAGAAAAGACTCGGACACCCCTTCGGTGCTAACATTTGAAGTAGGGCGCAGGATGATTGTTCTCACCCCCTCGCAAAGCATGTCGTTGTCGGTTGCCGATACATCTCATAGTCATTCGTGATATTTAGATACCCCTTGCAGAATTTGTTGTTGTTGGGTGCTAACGTTTGAAGTAGGACACAAGAAAATCATTCACACACCCCCTGTGAAGCTTGTCATTGTCGGGTGTCTATATGTCACATAGGCTATTCACAATAGACACCCCTCGTGGAGCTTGTCGTTGTTGGATGCTAACGTTTTGAGTGGGGCGCAGAACGATCGTTCGCATAGCTCTCGCGAAGCTTGTCATTGTCGGCTGTCGATACGTCCCATAGGCTACTTGCGATAATTAGACACCCCTCGCGGAGTTTGTCCCTGTCGGGTGCTAACATTTGAAGTAGAGCATAGAACGATCGTTCACACACCCCTCATGGAACTTGTCACTACCGGGTGTCGATACATCTCATAGGTCATTTGACGATCTATGGATAGATTGATAATTTTTTTGTCACACGAAGTCTATTTCCCAAGCGTAACTGCATCAGTTCCCCGAGCATAATCATGTCAGTTCCCCATGCGTAATCGCGACAGTTCCCCTAAGCATTGTCACATCAATTCCCCGAGCGTAAAAATAATAATAGAGTACTGTTAATGATATTGAATATGTGAAATTTTAAACTTTTAGCTATCATGAATGTAAAAAAACCTTTTTATAATATTTATCTTTTAGAAGATAAGAATGGTCATACAAAACAATTATGACAACTTTCCTTCTATCAGTAGGGATATCTCTAAGAGGAGAATTCCTTTAGATAGTCACCACTCCAGGTTCGAGGGACACTGTTCCTTGCGAATGTTTTCAGTTTGTATGCTCTAGATTCAACTCTCTAATGGATGATGTAGGGGTTGTTCCAAGTTTGATCCAGCTTTTTGATAGCTTGTCCTTTGGCGGTGGAGTCAGCCTTCTTAAACACCAAGTCCCCTTGGACAAACTTCTCTTCGCATACGTGCTTGTTGAAATATTTGGTCATCCTCCGCTTAGCATTTTCTTGTCAGAGGGTTGTGTTAGCTATATTTTCCTTGGCTAGATCTAGGGCTAGTCTGACTCCTTCGTCGTTCGCCTCAAGCCACTCTTTTAGATATTCCTCATCGAAAACTGAGTGGAGAGTACCTTCTGGTTGTGGTTGTTGTATTCGATCAGTAACATGACTTCCATTCCGTGGGACAACATAAAGAGAATATGTCCGATGGACGTGAACGGCGTTGTTCGGATCGCCCAGAGTACCAAAGGGATCAGGTCTGCCCATTTGCACTTTGCTTCTACCACATTTTTCCTTAGCAAATTTATGATGCTTTCATTTGCATCTTTCACCTGTCTGTTTGTTCAAGCGTGATGTACGGCTTGAGGTTGATCCCTTGACTCTTACAAAAGTTTAAACTCTTTTGTCGATGAATTAGGTCTCATTATTTATAACTATGACTAGAGGTAATTCGTATCGGCAAATCAGGTCAGTCCAGATGAAGTTCTGAGCTACTTCCACCGTTATGTGTGTCAGGGGATTTGTTATTAGCCACTTGGAGAAGTAGTTGACGACCACAAGTAAAAACTTCCATTGTCCTTTTGACGGGGGGAATTGTCCCAGAATGTCGAGGCCCCACATAACGAATGACCAAGGATTGACGATCGGGTGAAATTTTTGGGACGTCTAATGACGCAATGTTTCGTGCTTTTGACATTGAGTGCACCTTCGAGATATTCTTCGACGTCTTTGAGTAAGCTTAGCCAGAAGTATTGAATTCGGTGAGCTAGCATCTTTCCACTGGAATGGCTTCCACATTCCCCATCATGAACTTTTCGGAGTATGTCTTCAACCTCGTCCTCCCCAATTCATTTTAGGTATAGGACGGGGTCGACTTCTTGAAGTGTTTTCCTTCGATTAGTAAGTATTAAGTAGCCTTATATTTGAATATCCTACAATCAGTGACTTCTTCGCCGATCTCCCCCGTATTCAGGAACCAGATGTATGAGCTCATTTGGCTTTTCTTCTCCTCCTGGTGTATCTCCATTGTCAGTGGTTCCTCGATTGAGGGTCAATCGAGTCTTTTTGGTGGCCTCTCTCCTAGATGGAGGCTTCGGGATAGGAGATCGGTGACCTGATTTTCCTCCCTTAGGACATGTTTGATTCTGAAGTTGGTAAAGCGATCGATCTTCGTCTTCACTTTCCTTAGGTACTTCGCCATAGTCTCATCCCTGCCTTTGAATTCCCCATTGACCACTATGAGTTGTGAATCGATCTTTACTATTATGTTGAAGACTCCCATCTCCGCGGCTAGGCGAAGCCCTGCAATCAAAGCCTCATATTCCGCTTGGTAGTTAGTCAATGGAAAATTTACCTCGATTGAGTGGTAGACGTTTTCCTTTGCGGGGGCTGCACAAGAAAACTCCAAGCCCGACACTTGATTGGTCGGATGCCCCATCGGTAAACAAGGTCCAAGTTAATCCGTCGATCACCAGATCCTCGTTCGCCCCTCCTAACTCAGAGAAATCCGTCAGTAAATCTACAACAACTTATGTTTTTATTTGTCATCTGGAGGATATAGAAGATATCAACTCACTAAGTTCCACGGGCCATTTGAGTAGTCGACCGAAATGCTCTTTGTTAAGAACAAATTTTAGTGGGTGATCCATGATAACTTGTATAGGTGTATCTGAAAATACGGTCAGAGCCTTCTTGCTGAAGTGACCAAAGCATATATCAATTTCTCCATTATGGGATATCGAAGTTCAGCACCTTTAAGAACTCGGCTGGTGTAGTACACTGGATGTTGCTTTCCAAGCTCTTGTCTGACAAAGACCGAACTAACGGCTTTCGGGCTGATTTCGAGATAAAGATAAAGCCTTTCCTTCGGTTTCGGGCTCCGAAGGAGCGGAGGAGATGCGAGGAACAGCTTGAGGTTCCTGAAGACCTCTTCGCATTCTGGTGTCCATTCGAAATAATTGGCTCTCCTGAGTACTTTAAAGAATGGGGCGAACTTAACACCGAACTTAGAGATGAAACTGCTCAAATCTACAAACTGATTGGTTAGCTTCTTGATTTCCTTGATGTTTTTAGGGGGGCACATCGAGGAGTGCTTGGATCTTTTTCGGGTTGGCCTTTATGACTTCAGAGGTTAGCAAATGCCCCAAGAATTTGTCTGTCACGGCCCCAAAGGTGCACTTCAGTGGATTCAGTTTCATGTTAAACTTTTTTATGTGTTAGAAAGGTTTCTTTTAAAATCTCGATGTGTTGTTCGACCGACTGACTCTTAACCAATACATCATCGACATACACCTCAAAGTTTCTTCCTCTTTTATTAGCAAAAATTATATTCATTACGCGTTGGTAAGTTGCCCTGACATTTTTAAGCCCAAAAAGCATTATATTAAAACAAAAACTCCCTCACAAGTAATAAAAGAAGTTTTCTCCGCGTCAGCTAGGAGCAACTTAATTTGATGGTACCCATAAAATGCATCAAGGAAACTCAAGACTGAGTGGTTGACAGTTGAATCAACCAAGGCATCAATTATCGACAAAGGATAAAAGACTTTTAGACTAGCGGAGTTCAAGTTGGTGAAGTTCACGCACATCCTCCACTTTCTATTAGTCTTCTGGACAATTAGTATGTTGGAGACCCAAGTGGGTATTGTACATCCCGAATGTACTTGCCTCCAGCTTTCATACTTCCTCTCGAATGGGTCCAGCTAACATGTCTTGTAGCATGCTAATTTTCTTTTCTATTTAATATTTATTTTTGATGATCTTGCATTTTAAAGAAATGTATTTCTATATTTTTGTTGCAGGTATAATATGTAAAGCAATTGTAGTGAATTAGAGCGAAAATGGAGCGAAAAAGAAGTGAATGGAGCAACGGAGCTGAGCACTGAACCGGCGCCTAGGCGCCACTCAATGGTGCCATATATGGCGCTTAGGCGCAGAACTTTGTCAAAATTCCCAAGAAGATGGCGCCCTGGCAACACATACTAGTGTCTAGGCGGCAGTGTTTTTCTTGACTGACCCGAGCAAGTGGCACCTAGGCGCCAGAATTGTTCTGGACAGTTTCTTTTAGCGGTAATAGAGAGAGTTGAGTGAAATGATAGGGAAGAACATTTGGGCAGTAGAGAGAAAGTCAAGCAGTGCAGGAAAGGATAGGGAGATTGAGATTTTCATTCCTTTTCTACATTTCTTTAGAGAGAGTTGAGTGAAATTTGTAAGGGATTGTTGTAGCAGTGCTAGGAGGTCTTGGTAGTCACTTTGGTGGAGAAATTCATACAGTTCTCAGGGAAGAAGATATTTATTTTGTTACACATTGTCTTATATTAAGTAATTTCATATTTTATGACTTTGGTTTATTTTAAGATGATGTGTTCTGATGTTTCTTCCATGGACTCTAAGTAAACCTTTTACTCCCTCTTGTGATGAAATAGAAGCATATGTAGGATGTAGATTTAATTAGAATAATTTTTTATTCATACGTGAAGGTTTTTACTTCAAGCTTCATTTACATTTCAATTTGGTCAATTGTTGTGTTAAAATTTATTGTAATTTCATTAAGATCCGGAAGAACGGTGGAGTTAATAACTAGTAAAAACCTCATTGTTTTATAGAGTGAAGGAAAAGTAATCCGTAGATCAGCGAAAATACATAAGGAGATAAATCTAATGGGGGTAACTAGAAGGTTTTTAAGGTGACAGACAGAAACACTTCCATAGTTAAACATAATTTCTTTATGCACTTGAAAAAGGGTAAAGAAAATGAATGTTCCTATTTGTTACAAAATTCAACTAGAATTTCTAAGTGTTCTACATCCACACAAATTACTAATTTAATTGCAATTAATGGCTTGAACTCTCTTCCTTTATTTAACTTTAGGTGAAACTAGCTTTATAGTAAATTTAGAAAATTAGTGGTAGTTTGTTAAATTCACTAGCTCACACTAAGATCAAACTTATTTCCTAGCTAAGATTACTTAAATTCAGTTGGAACTTTTCTTAATTATTTATAATTAACTATCTTGCATGTGGGATGGATACTCTGGACTAAAAAAAGTTATATATTACTTGAACGATACATGTACTTGTGTAAAATACATAGTGTATCGTGCTTAACCGTGGTAAATCTCTAGTTATAAAATTTATAAAATACATTTTAAAACTATAATATTTAATTCTTAAATCACTAGGTATTTCGTAGTGCGGTCAAGTTTTCGACTCAATCACAAGAACCTAAAGAACTAGAGATGAAGGTACTCCCTACACACTTAAAATATGTTTATTTAGAAAACTCATATATATTTCATGTTATAATATCCTCAGATTTGACTCAATCACAAGAAGAAAAGTTAATGAAAATTCTAAGAAATTATAAGAAAGCTTTCAGATGGACCTTACTGATATTAAAGAAATCAGTCTTTTAATCTTCATACATAAGATCTTAATGGAAGATAATCATAAACCAATGGCAGATCCTCAAAGGAGCTTGAATTTAATTAAGAAAGAAGTTCTTAAAAAAAGATATTAAAGTGGTTAGATGCAGGTTTTATCTATTTTATTTCTGATAGTGCTTGGGTTAATCCTATACATTGTGTTCTTGAGAATGCAGGAGTGACAGTAGTTGTGAATGAATGAAATGAATTAATTCCTACCAGACAATTCATTGGGTGATGAATTTGTATTGATTATAGAAAATTAAATTTAGTCACTATGAAAGATCACTTTCTTTTACCCTTTCTGGACCAGATGTTGTACAGATTAGCTGGTCACCAATATTTTTGTTTCTTAAATGGATATTCAAGATATCACCAAATACTTATAGCTTTTGAGGATCAAGAAAAGCCTACATTCACGAGTCTTTATGGGATGTTTGTTTTTAAAAGAATGTCTTTTGGTTTATGTAACGCACATACTACTTTTCAAAGGTGCATGTTCATTTTTTGCGACTTAATAGAGAGAAATTTAAGTTTTTATGGATGATTTCTCAATGTTTTTAGCCTCATTTGATTCATGTTTAGACCATTTAGCAAGGGTATTGAAACATTGTGAAGAGACCAACCAACTTTGTTCTCAATTGAGAAAATATCAATTCATAGTCGCATGAGGTGTTGTTTTTTGTCATAAAATATGTAAAAATGACATGAAAGTAGACCCAGCAAAGGTACAAGTAATCGCTAGACTACCTCCTCCTACCATAGTGAGAGGAGTTAGAAGTTTCCTATGGCATGTTGGTTTCTAGAGTCAATATATTAAAGATTTTTCAAAAATCGTCAAGCATTTGCATCTTTTAGAAAAAGATGAATTTAATTTTAATCAAGATTGCATTAATGTCATTAACATATTAAAAGAAAAATTAATCATCGCTTCTATTATAGTCTCACCTAATTGGGGGATATCATTTGAGTTGATATGCGATGCGAGTGATGATGCTATTGTGGCATTGTTATGGTAAAGATATGAAAAAAAATTAAAGTTATATATTATAGCAGTAAAACCCTTAATGAAGCTCAAGTAAATTAGGCTACAACTGAGAAAACATTATTGACAATAGTATATATTTTTGATAAATTTATATCATATTTCATCAGAACTAAATGTATTGTTCACACTGAGCATTCTGCAATTAGATATCTTATGCTAAAGAATGATGTTAAACTAAGATTAATTAAATGGATCATTCTGATGTAGAAATTTGATTTTAAAGTAGTAGATAAGAAGGGATATAATAATCAAATAGCTGATCATTTATTGAAATTGGAACAGGAAAATTCGTGCAATTTAGAAGATGAAATTAATGAAAATATTACTGATGAATAATTGTATGTTATTACTGATTGGCGTGTTTCATGGTATGTCGATATTGTGAATTTTATCATTAGTTACATTATACCATAAAGATTCACATACTACAACGAAAAAAGTTTATTCATGATATGAGATCTTACTTTTAAGATGACCCATATTTTTATAAAGTGTAAGGATCAATTTATTTGAAGATTTGTACTTTTAGAAGAAACCCAAGAAACTATTCAGAAATGACATGACACTGAGTTTGTGAGAGATTTGGAGTTGATCGAACTGCATTTAAGATTTTATAATATGGATTTTATTAGTCTACTGTGTTTAAGGATGTGAATATATATTTAAAAACTTATGATAGATGATAGAAAGTAGACAACATATCTAAGAGAGATGAAATGCCCCTAGACTTTACTTTATAAATTGAAATAAATTTTATGTGATCATCTATACCATCTATTGGAAACATATATGTTTTAATATTTGTGGACTATGTTTCGAAGTGAATTGAAGTTGTAGCTCTACCTCACTGTGATGCTTAAAGTGTTGCAAAACTTCTTAACAAAAATATTTTAGTATATTTGGAATGCCGAGAATAATTGCTACAGATGGGGGAAGTGATTTTAAAAATAAAAGGATTAAGAAATTAGTTGAAAAACTTAGTATTAAAGATAGGATTTCAACAGCTTATCATCCTCAAATTAGTGGTTTAGCAAAAGTCTCTAAGAAAGAAATTAAGATAATTTAAGAAAAGATTGTTAATCCAAATAAAAAGAATTAGTCTACTAGACTTGATGTATTATCAATTTATAAGACTGCTTACAAAAGGAATGTCACCATATAGGCTCATATTTGGAAAGGTTTGTCACTTGCCAGTGAAATTAGAACATAAAGCTAATTGGCCTGTTAAGGAATTTAATTATAATTTGAAAGAAACTGGTGAGAAGAGATTGTTGCAGTTAAATGAACTCAAAGAAATTTGAAATGAATATTATGAAAATACAAATTTATAAATAAAAAATGAAAAATTGGAATAATCGGAAGATTCTAAGAAAAGAATTTGAACATGGACAAAAGATTTTACTATATAATACAAGATTGAAACTATTTCCTAGAATATTCAAGTCCAGATAATCGGGTTCATTTACTATAATTAAAGTCTATCCATTGGTGCAATTGATATCAAAGATCCTAAAACTAGAAGAATATTTAAAGTTAAAGGACAAATATTAAAACTTTATATAGGTGGAAAAAAACCTATAATTAATAAAGCTTTAATGTTGGGTCAACTGGAGTGAGAACTTGTTTCTTCAAGTTGAAGACATAAAACCAAACGCTTCTTTGGAGGCAACCCAATGTATGTATTTATCTGTTTGTTTATGGTTTATTGTGATTTAGTTAGTAGTGTTATGTTATGGTTTGAGTGAAGTTGTGTGTTGATTTGTTGAGGTTTGAATTGGTTTGCTTAATTGTAGTAGGTTGTGAGTGTGACAATTTCTTAACTTCTTGTAATGACTAAGCTTATTTGTGTTCTCTGGCGATAGTTGGACTAACAAGATCAATCTGACTCAGTTCTCAACCAAACTTGAGGATTTACTGGAGTGCAAGTTGGGTTTGGACATCGGAAGGGTTCATCGAGATTATATTACTACCTTTATCTGACCTTGTTGTCATCAGATGGGTTTAACAAACTAGATGGTGATGAACATGAGGATGATCTTGACAGTAATCTTATAATTGTTAGAGGAGCATATCTTATGTGACAAGGTTGTACCTGAGTTTGATAATACATAAACCAACGTATCAAGGATAATCTTGTTAATAGTCTACCCCAATAAAATATCTAGAAGCACCTAGTTGACCTTTGTAAGGTGATTCCGTCAAAAATTGGAAGTAAAAAAAAAAGATGTGATGAGAAAAAGGAAATGTTATCTCTTTAGATTTGTTGCGTTTGTGAGTGCATTGGAGCAAATGGAAACTGGGGGAGATTAAAAATATGAAATTTAATTGTCCAAAATGAAGTTGGGTCGTGAAAATCAAAATCTATTCACCAAAGTCGAGGTGGTGCTTAATTAAAAATAAAAAAAATTTAGCATCGGCGCCTAGGCGTCGAACCGCGGCGCTTAAGCACTGCTTCCTCTGCCGACTAAAATCTCGAAAATGAACCACTCAACTCATTTTGTTTTGCACGACACCTCCTCCTTCCCGATCGTCTCTAAGCTTCGAAGAGGCTCCCTGGGGTTTTTTCTTCTTGGCATTTTGCTTGCATTTGGGGCTTGAAACGAGTAAACCTCATCTTCTCGAGGTAAAACTTATCCTTAAACCTTGCGATTTTCTCTTTTAGCCATGGATTTCTTCTGCATTTGTGAATATTTCGGGATTTTTTGGAAAACAGTGAAGAAGAAGCAAAAATCAATGGAGAGAGTTTATTAGCACTAAATCTGCATTTAGAGTCATATACAACTTACATTTAGGTTGATTTCCTTGATTTGATTTTATCTAGATTTGCAATGGCTCCTAAAACTAAAGGGGGTAAAAGAAAATGAACATTTGATAGGAAGAAATTTGTCGGTGACAAAGAACAAGAGCGATACAATGAATATTTGTATCTAAAAAACAAAAAGTTTTATTAGCCCTGGTGGAGCTATTGAACATATAATTGAAACTCATCACTGAAAAATTTTTGTTACACTACTGCCATAACAGTTATCTCTATCGTTCGAGAATTTTATGTAAATCTAGTTGAGGTTTCAAATGATTCAGTCTTTGTCACAGAGAAGAAAGTGAATTTCACTCCCTCATGCATCAATGCACTCTATCATTTGGGAGACATACCTGATTGCCTTTATTCTGGATTTAATCCCACTGATTCGCAGATGGATGAGATTCTTATGTTCTTGACTGGCGGAAGAGGAGTATGGAAAATCGGAAACAATTGCAAGATAAATTTTACTTTTTCTAAACTTAGTGTTCCGTCCAAGGCGTGGCATTATTTTATATCAGTTAGACTTCTTCCTTCAACTAACCTCAGTGAAGTGACTAGAGGGAGAATAGTGCTAAATTTTTTTATTAGACAATGAAGACTGTTGATATTGGCTCTCTGATCTATAAATTCATCCTTAGTGTGGGTACGGGAAGTTCTATTTTAGGATTAGGGTACCCATCTCTTATTTTCTCTTTGTCAGCAGTCTGGTGTTGGATTTGAGAGTTGGAAGTGTTGTTACATCCACTGGAGTCGATTAGCAAGTCTAATGTTGATTTGTATGTGAAGCATTTCGTATTTGGTCATGGATCTAACACTTCTGAAGCTCCTTCTACATCCAGCCCATCCACCTCTCGTGCTTCAGCTCGACCTCCTACTAGCTTGGACTCCATTTGTGATCGATTGAAGAATTTAGAAGATGATATATCCATTATGTTGGATCAAGTATATGAAAATGCAGATTTTTTGGAACACTTGGATATAGAGAAAAAACGACAAAGTGATTATGAAGCTGATTTTCATGCTTCTCTGTTGGAAATTTTTGGACAGCATAATTTGATTGGAGATAATACAGTAGAGTTTCCTTATTGAGAAATGATTGACAATGATCCTTAAAAAAGAAAAGTAGAAAAAAAATGAAAAGAAATGAATAGTGAGGAGAAGTCTGATAAAAAAATGGTTTCACTTGAACTTTCTTAAAGATAAAAACTTAGATACAATCTTAAGCTTGATTTTATTTCATAATTTTATTAGTTAAATCTTTACTACTATATTGTTTGAAATTATGTCTTTTATATTTTCTAGGAATCCCAAGTTTGATAAAATGCAATTTGATTTTGAAGTAAATAAAAAACAAAATTCTTAAGTTGAATACAACATAATCTTATACCTTAGTCCTAGCCCTATTTACTAAAATTTCCCCTAGATTATACTGTGACATTCTTAAAAGCAAAATTGTAGGAAATCCTGAAGAAATACATTACTTCAAATCAGAAATTAAGATTTTAAGATTGTTGTATTACTTGAGGACAAGTAATATTTAAATTTGGGTGATAATTGACATGTCTTATGGCATGATAATTTTCCTTTACTATTCAATATTTATTTTTGATGATATTGAGCTTTAAAGGAAAGTATTTATATGTTTTTATTGCAAGTATAATAGGAAAAGCAATTGGAGCGAAACGGAGGCGAATGGAGCAATGGAGCTAAGCACTGAACTGAAGCCTAGGCGCCAGAAGTTGGCGCCACTCAATGGCGGCATGGCGCCATATATGAGTGCTTAGGCAACGGACTTTGCCAAAATTCCCGAGAAGATGGCGTGCCAGAAGTGCCTCATACTGGCGCCTAAGGGCCAATGTTTTTCCTAGCTGACCCGAGCAAGTAGCGCGTAAGCGCCAGAACTGTTCTAGACAGTTTTTTTCAGCAGTATTACACGAATTTGAGGGTTATTTTCGGCAGGAGGCAGATCAAACGAGAGGGGAAGAACATTTGGGAAGTGGAGAGAAAGCCAAGGAGTGCAAGAAAGAAGAGGAAGATTGAGATTTCTCATTCCTTTTCTACATTGCTTTAGAGAGAGTTGAATGAAATTTGTAAGGGACTACTATAACAGTGCTGGGAGATCTTGGAGATCACTTTGGTGGAAAAATCTCTTCTGTTCTTAGGGAACACGATAAGTATTTTGTTACACATTGTCTTATATTAAGTAATTTCATATTGTATGACTTTGGTTTATTATAAGATGATGTCTTCTGGTGATTCCTCTATATACTCTGAGTAAATCTTTTACTTATTCCTCTTGTGATGAAATAGTTGCAAGAGTAGGATGTGGATTCAATTAGAATAAATTTCTATTCATGCTTGTGAAGGTTTTTACGTTTCTAGGGTGACTGACATAGTTAAACCTATTTTTTTTATGCACTTGAAAAAGGATAAATAAAATGAATGCTCCTATTAGTCAAAAAATTCAACTTGAATTTCTAAGTGTTCTACACCTACACAAATTACTAATTTTATTGCAACATTGCAACGGACTCTTATTTTATTTAACTTTATGTGAAACTAGCTTTATAGTAAATTTAGAGGATTAGTGATAGTTTGGTAAAATTCAATAGCTCGCACTAAAATTAAACTTATTTCCTAGCTAAGACAACTTAATTTCAGTTGAAACTTTTCTTAAGTTTTTACAATTAACTGACTTCCCTGTAAGATCGATACTCTAGACTAAAGAAAGTCCTATATTAGTTGAACAATATGTGCACTTGCATGAAATACCTAGAGTATAGGGTTTAACTGTGGTAAATCTCTAGTAATAAAATTTTAAAAATATATTTTAAAATTATAATATTTAATTCTTAAATTACTAGGTATTTCGTAATTCGGTCACCCGCCAACGTAATGTTTGAACTCCTGGTCTTCTGCTTCATGGGTTGAGCCAATGGGTCAAAGTTCAACCTGTGGCACGCGGCATCGATTAGCATGCCTGACATCTTAGCGGTCGTCCACGCGAAAACATCTTGGTTTTCTCGGAGGGTTTGGATCAGCAACTCCCTGTGACCTGCATCAAAAGCTTCGCTTATTAGAAAACATCTATCTGGTTCTCCTTTAACCGTCGGAACCTCGCTGATCTCAAGGACACCTTCCCTTGAGTTTTGAATGTTCAGGGGATCGTGATCTATGTTGCTTATAGCCCGCAAATAGCAGGCCCGGGACTGCTTCAGGTCACCCCTGACCGTGATGCTTTCTATATCTCCAGGAAACTTGACAGCGACGTAGTAAGTAGAGACTACCGCTCTGAAATTGTTCAGCAACGGTTGGTCGAATATAGTGTTATAATTCGGGGGCAAATTCACAACGAGCAAATCTTCTGTGAGCGTAAATTATTTTTCGTTTTCTCCACAACTTATCGGGAGCCCGACCACTCCTAGTGCTTCCTTCTTTTCGCCCGAGAATCAATACAACAAACCGGACGGTGTGATCATTCGATCGACAATGAGTTATAACTTGTCGAATACCTGTTTGAATAGCACATTCACAGAACCCCCTGTATCAATGAGGATGCTCCCTACTAGGTAAATGTTTATTATCATCGTTATTACAATGGTGTCGTTATATGACTTTCCCTTTTGAGGAAGATTTTCGTCGGTAAAAACAGAAAGGCAGATGGCCTTTGAGCTACGGGGCTAATGCGACGATGCAAAGTTCCCCTGTTTGTTGCCTCTTCCGGCTTGTCCTCCAAGGTGGGTCGCTTCCTCCGAAGATTGTGGGCACGTACCCCGCTATGAGAATGATGGGCCCATCGCTTGCTCCTCCCATAGGAGCCTTTCCTTGCCTTTAGGTTGCGGATCCAGGGATGATGGATTCTTTTAACTTCCCTCCTTTATCAGTTCCTAGTTTAGGCTTCGCAAGTGTTTGCATTCCTCCGTGTCGTGTCTGTGATCTTTGTGGTACTTACAGCATTTACTATCTCAAAGGAAGCTCTGGCCCTCATTGACGTTGCTTTCTTGAAGAAGCCTTTGTCTTGGATGGTGTCCACTATCTCTGCCATGGATACCCTGAGCGAGGTTTAACGAGAGATCTTGTGATTATATCGGGTCTGCAACGTCTTGGTTTGTCGCCTCTGGTCCTCCTGGCATTGGGTGGAGTAATTGTCAGGGTGATCCTCGTAGTGGGGGCGGTTTGACAGTGGTGCATTTTTCCTGGGTTGTCATTTGTTGTCTTGTGGTGGCGGTCTTTTCTGGTCTCTGTTCGGTTGGCTCAAGAGCGTTCTCATAGGCGATGATGTACTTGTTGGTCATCTCCAACAGCTCGGTCAAGCTTTGTGGTTCTACGAGTTCGAGGTCAAAACGATACCTCTCCGACTTACTCCTTGAGTCAGTGTGGCCCGAGCCATGTCCAGCTTCAAGTCCTTAACATTTAATCTTCTACTCTGGAAACGCGCAATAAACGATCGTAAGCTCTCGTTGCCCCCCTGCTTCAGCTGCCATAGGAATCACGCGCTCTTCTTAAGCCTTAGAGCACTGACAAACTACGATAAAAAAAAGTTTTCTAAACTCCGCAAAACAGGTGATTACTGTCGTGCGCAAACCGTCGAACCACCTTAATACGGTCAATCTCAGCATCATGAAGAAGAGCTTGCACTTAAAGGCATCAAAAATTCTTAACAGGCATATGTACAATTCAAACGACGCGAGATGGTAGGATCCTATCATCCTTTATAATTTTCTCAAACCAGCATCTTGAACTTCTCTGGAGGTTCAACTCTGGAAACCTATATGGAGAAAGCATTCTCCGGCTATCTTTATACCTCAGTTCGCATTGGTCGATTCCTCTCCTTCACAGGGGCAGTTACGACGTTGTCTTGATAAAGATCATCGTCAGGCTCCTCCTGCAAGAGGATCCTCCTTCCATTGTTGGTTGGCGGTTCCCCTTAAGGGGGGTTGAGTGCTCCTTGTAGTGCTGACTCTCCTCCTGGAACTGTGGTAGCTGCAAGGGCAGCGACCGCCCTAAGGACTACCACGAACTTTCTTGACATCTAGTTGGTAATATGAGTTCTCAAATCTTGCAGGCTTTATTGCACAGATTCTTCCATAAACTCTGGGTGCAGGTTGTTTCTCATTCATTCTTATGACTAGACTCTCAATATTGTTATTGTTAGATTCTTCTTGTTGACAACATGTTTCCACGTTCACCGCACCTAAGAGAATATTGGATCCAAAGATATACGGGAAACACACTCAAGGAATCGAATGTGCTATTAGGAAGTAATTAAGAGGGAGAGAGAGAGCAGTAGTAGACAGATCAAAAGTATTTTTATTCATAATATGGACCCCTATTTATAGCCCTAGGTCTCAATACTACGAGAGTACATATTAGCCCCGTCATTATTGACTTTTCAAGGAAAAATTTTTTGGCAATTACAAAATTATTTGTATACTAGTTGACAATCTGAGTTCTCAAATCTTACAGGTCTTATTACACAGATTCTTCCATAAACTTCGAGTGCATGTTATTTTTCATTTGTTCCTATGACTAGACTCTCCATATTGTTATTATTAGACTATTCTTCTTGTTGACGACATGTTTCCACGTTCATCACACCTAAAAGAAAATTGGATCCAAAGCAATAAGGGAAACACACTTAAGGAATCGAATGTGTTATTAGGAAGTAATTAAGAGGAAGAGAGAGAGCGATAGTAGACAGATCAAAAGTATTTTTTATTCATAATATGGACCCATATTTATTGGTTTAGGTCTCAATACTACAAGAGTACATATTAGCCCCCTCATTATTAACTTTTTAAGGAAAAAATTTTTTTGGCAATTACAAAATTATTTGTATATTATAAAACTGGGGACCGATTCGATCGACGATGTCCAACAAGCCTTGATTCGATCGATATAAAGTTAGAAAGAGTGCTTCCTGTCGATCGTTCTGATAACTTATTACTGCCCTACAGGATTTTCTCTTGGCATCTTCTTTGTAGATCATTCGGATAAAGTGCTTCCTTCGCCAATACTAATCTGGAAATGATCGTCGTCTGCATCTATGCTCGATCGTCCGTATCTTCTTTATGAGTAGCCCATCTGCTTTGAGATTCATATTAACACATTTTTATGTGTACAGAAACCATGTTTTAGATGTATAATACACAGACATTATGTCTATAAATACGTTAACTATGTTTTCTAACGTTAAAATTTATTGAATTGTGATAAAATGTTTTTTTTTCATTTTGCATCATACAATCTATATGTAGTATGAATGTTGTGTTTGAACTGTGCATGTGTCTTACATTTTTTCAATAATTTATATCTCATGCCCCTTATTTATGTCATGTTTTGTCCCCCATGTCTTCTTCCATAAAAGATACAAGATATTACTTGACTTTTTAGATGTAAAAGAGTACAAAAATACATCATAGCTAAGATGTGACTTGTTCCAAGGAAAAAGGTTACAGGACATAATAAGGTTGGAAGCTTTAATATGAAGAGACAAAAATTAACGCCATAAAATTTGCAACAACCCAAGCGTCAGTCAAAAGTCATAGTAAGGTTTAGCATGATTTACACTTAAATATCGCTTTATGATGCACCGTAGTGTGACACTATGCATCTTACACCATGAAAATAGATGATGAATGAAGATCACTATCATGATCAATAAATCATAGACTTTCGATTTCTCTTACATTTTTCTTCATTATTTTCTCTAATTTTTTCATTCTCTCTTTAAAGGACTCTTGCTTCACCTTGTTTCATAAGTTGGTGGATGTCACATGCTCATCCTAAAACTTCTCCATATCTCTTCCTACGAGCTTTTCTTTACCTTTTCATTGTAAACCAGAGGATCAAAGGTGATTTCATTGAATTTCAAGATTCTCTAGCAATAAAATTGTCATCAAACAACAAATGATTACTGGATTTCTACTCTGTTTACCATCTCATGCAAAATCCCACACAGTGGCTACGATTGCATGTTCTTAAAGGTATTATGCAACCATGTTGAGACCTTTTATTTATCCAATAACTAGATCTTATCAAAACTTGGGAGATGGGATCGAAAATTTTGTTAGTATCAATACAATTGGTACGGTTCAGCCTTTAAGAACAATATCATTGGCCATAATTTCAGCCTCTTGTGAATCTAGGTAGATTATTTTGAAGGTCCAAGATTCATTAGACTATTGTCTTCCTTTGACAAGAGCTCAAAGATTCATTGGTGTGAGGCATTGCTACAAATTTCCCCCAAATCAAATAACAAAAAAAACCTTTGATTTTCCACCTTTTACAGCCAACATTGCTTCCCTCTTCTAAATATATCAAGTTTCAATAAGCCTTATTAAGCTTCTGCCAAAAAAGTTCATCTGATCAAAGTTAGGCATTGTTTTAATCAATCAAATCAAATAAAGGCTATGAAATTGTTCAAGAAAAAGCATTAACAGGGAAAGAATTGGTTTGATTCTTGACCTGCAATTTTGAGTATACCAAATGAATCCCATCATAAGACTTCAACTGACTTATAAATAAAAAATCTTAAAACAGACTTCCTCTAAGACACCTAGTTTTTCCCGGAGTCTTCTATCATAAATCCTAAAAATATTATCTGGTAACTTCTTGAATTAAGTATCGTGATCAATTTTGAAGACACTAAAAATGATACCAAAAACAACTCATTCAATCCTATAAAAACTGGCAAGAATTTCGGCATTCATATGACCAAAAATAAATTACTGATCGTACCAACATTCAGAAACTGAGTAAAAATTAAGCTATGGTTCAGTAAAACAAGACCCTAACACAAAACAGAACCTTCATCCTACTTCCTGAATAAAATTTCTTATAACACAGCAAGACGAGAAAGACAACAACAGAGATACTGGCCACTCTACAGTCATCATCATACTTGCATTCATCCTAATCTCGCAGTTCACTAGAAAACGAATAAAAATAAAACCGAATCGCATCTCTAAATAAACATTCATTCATCGCCAATCGCCTTTAGCTACAAGCAAATATAAGAAACAGAAACCTTACTAAAAAGAAAGCACGGATTGGAATGTTTAACACCATAACCGATCGGTAAAGAGCAAAATCAAAGCAAAGGAGGATGGAAGATGGGAGCATACTGAAGGTTGAGCAGACGGATCGGAAGGACGGATCTGGCTGAAATTATGAGGATCATAAGAGGGCCAATCTCCCATGAGAGATCCCATCAATAAGAACGAATGGACCGTCAGCCTCGATCACTACGCCTCTCTTCCACTTAGCATAGTAACGGGAGGAGATGTGGAAAGAGAAGTGGCTTCGCCTTTGAGACCGAGAGAAAATACGGCGAACGGTATGGCAAACAGTAAAGCTTTGGGAAGTTGGGAATTTACAGGTGGAGGTGTGGCTCTTCTGGCTTGTCGCATAGATTATTTGTTTGAATCCTCCATATGTTGAGGGTGTGAAATATAATTATATTATTTTAAAAGGTTACACGCATGATTCATTTTGAATGGTTTAGATTGACTCTATTATTTTTAAAAAAGAAGATTTACATGTATACCACACATTTCCTTTGTATTTACATATTTAATTGAGCTTTAGATTTGCAATCATATCATTTTTATTAAGTGTTGAATATGAAATTGTCTAAGAGTCACGCGCCTAAGGAATAGAACGCTGAGAGATGGGAGAGAGAGAGAAAAGAAAAATCACGATAATAAACATCAAATTTGTATAATATTTATTCATAAAATAGAGCATTTATTTATAAGAATAGGGCATCGACAATTACACATTGTATCCTTAAAGTATGTTGGTACAATGAAGGTATTTCAATCATTACATGAATATGACCCGCGAGGCCAATGGATGTGGTCTGTCGTTCCTCATAACATGCATTCATGAGTCCCAATGAGGCTGACAACCCTCACACCGGGCAACCATTAGGTCAGTTGTCCCTCGGGTTGGACAGCTATGAGACCGGGAGGTCGTTAGTCCTACAGCCATCAAGTTGGTCTGTTTTGAGGCCGGGCAACTACTTGTTGGATCCACGTCAATCGGTCTGAAACTAATGATTTCGTTTTACTTTCCCTGTCTATCTGGGTAGGAATGCGACATGTTCATCCGAGTGGATCTGGTCTGATATATTCTTCAGGGATTTTATACTCTTTATCCTTCGGAGGTGCACCGTCTTCCTGGTACGCGTGGGCATATCGCTAATGTTCATCCGAGTGGATCTGGTCTGATATATTCTTCAGAGATTTTATACTATTTATCCTTCGGAGGTGCACTGTCTTCCTGGTACGCGTGGGCATATTGCTAATCATTTAGTCTTGAGTCGTTCTTGGTAGGTCCAACCACTTCTTCCACCACCCACAAGATATATTTACAATTTGTGATGACACGTTTTAGACTTACAATACCAAATATCCGCCGGCCAACATCAAATAACAGCCAAAGTGAAATATCATTTGCCACCAACCAAATACTTCATACTCATTGGCCTAAAATACAAGATGCATACAACCAAGTAATGTTGAGAGATAATAATAATTAATTAATATTACCTAGTAATTGTAAACACTTGATTCGATTAATATAACCACCTTTCAATGTCTTCAACCATTGTCTTAAAAGATATTCTATAAAACTAAAACATTTTGTATTATACCCCAACCTCAAGTAATTTGGAATGATTTATAACTTCTATACATATGTCAAGTCAGTCAGTTCCTATATATAAAAAAAAATTAAGATGTAAATTATGATCTCTTTAGTCATGTTTAGCTCCCATCAAGTAGGGAAATCTATTATTTTTTAAACTATAATTTTATATCTACAAAGTAAGCACAAGAGCTATACTAGCTTCAAGGTTTTGTTTTGGGCCTATTAGCCCATACAAATGGTGGGCGGGCTAGCCAAATATTTGAGAATTTTAATTAAAAAGTGATTTGCAAGCATCCTCTAGATCTCACAAATCCTTAAGCCACTATTTACGCTTACATTGAAAGTTTTAATCAGATAATAACAAATCTAAATACTAACAAAAGACCGAAAAAAATTTTATGTCCGACCGTCAGCGGTCACGTCGCCCACTGTTGATGTGTATGGGCCTCCAATGTGTTAGAAATGGTGGAACCCGGTTCACTATGCTTGGGCGGTTACTTTGCTTTGAAAGAGTCGCACATTTCCACAAATAATCATTTCTGTCTTCCTCTTTTGTGAAGTAAAGCATCTCTTCGTTCCTTCATGTTCGTGATAAAAGCTTCGGATGACTCTCCTTGAGTATTGTAGTCACGCTTTGAGTTATTCTTCGATTTTCTCTGGATAGAGGAAGGTTTCCTCGGGGCAGAAGAAGATAAGTGCAAGGAGGAGCAGTTCCTTGCGGTAGAAGGAAGAAGAAGGGAGAAGAAAGGAAGAAGGAAGGAAGAAGAAGATTGTTCTCTCTAGACTTCTTCTTTGTGGCAGAAAATAAATTGAGGTTATTTCTCTCGTAAGTTTCTCTTCTTTGTGCCTCAAGTTCTCTCTTAAGCATCCTCCCCTTTCATGTGAGGGGTGAGGCTCTATTTATAGTGTTTTGAATGCAATTAATGCATGAGTATGAACCATTTTGATCGGACGGCCCGGAGAGCTTCCCTTGATCAGATGACATTTGATGGACATTTGAGTGCCTTAACGATGTCGAAATTGAGCAATCTTGGGCTCGTTAGATTTGTCTTTTTGAGACGCTTAATTTGACTATAAACTCACTAGATTCAACATCTATTTGACCTTTCAAATGCCTTCGGAAATTCTGTAATGGTGGTTTAATGACTTGATCCGAGCCTGATTTGACTCGGATTGGACTAACTTTTATATCATTAAGTCCGTCTCATCGAGCCGATCAATTTAAAATTGGAGCTCCGGATGACTCTTAATCGGAGTTTGAATGTTTCTTGTTCAAAAAATTGCACAGAGATTCGTGCTGGTTGATGGAAATTTGTTGGTGGCGTGTCAATTGCCCCTCTATTTTCGGGCGAAATCATTTTTTTTTTGTCCGAAAATATCAAGAATCATATATATATATACATACATACATATATATATATACATACATACATATATATATATACATACATACATACATATATATATATATACATACATACATATTATTCTGTACGCAATGTTTTCAATGCTTGGTAATTTTCAAATGCTCCCGTAAGCTTTTATTTGCTCTGGCATTTTCTGATTTGCTAATAATGCTTACATAACCTTTTATATGATTTGGTAATCTGGAAAGGACTTAGCATCTAAAGTGTCGGGAATTCGAACTAGGGGGAGTCGAAGCGGGATCGCCGGCTGAAGGGAGTTAAGCTTTTATTTGTCAATCCGCAAAGGAGCATATAAAGCGACGATAATCTGAGTCGAAGCTAGATTGCCAGGTTGCTGAAGGGAGTTAAGCTTTTATTTGATAATCCTCAAAGGAGTCAAGCAGATAAACCAACGGGAATCCGAACAGGGAGAAGTTGAATGGTTATTTTAATTATTTTAAAAATTAGTATTAAATAACTTAAATTATTTTTCACCCTATAAATAGGGGTTGGAAGGAGAGGGTAGAGGTGGAGTCCTCAGCTGATCCAGGACTTCCCAGAAGAAGAAAATCATCATGTGCAGCAGTGAGAAGTTACGACGAAGAATTACAGTGAAGAGTTGCGTTACAGAATTGCGGTGAAGAGTTGCGGCAAAGCGTTGCGATGAAGAGTTGTGTCAAAGCGTTGTGGCAAAGTGGAGTTGCGGCGAAGCGTTGCAATGAAGAGTTGCAGCGAACCGTTGCGGCAAAATGTTGCGGCGAACCGTTGCGGTGAAGAAGAAAGTTGTCCTAGTCCTGCAGTACTCATCCCTGCCTAGAAGGTGATTCGGGATTTTCCAAAAAGAAGAAAGTCGTCCCCATCCTGCGTAGCAGGCAAGCAACGGAAGTTGCGGCGAAGAGGAAAGTCGTCACCGTCCTGCGTAACAGGCAAGCAACGGGATCTTCTTTCTCGTTGCAGTGACACGACGCGTTGCAGGGAAGAATTGCAGCAACGTGACGCGTAATGGTGGTATGTCGCGGCAATGTGTTGCGATTTGATGACTCGTTACGGCGGTGCGTCATGAAAACACATTGGACGAAGTATCGTGGTGGTGCAACACATTGGATGTCCAATGTCACGTAAGAAGATTACCTTGGAGATAAATCGTCAGTGACCTTTGACTAGGCTGAAGTTATGCATCATAATATTACTTGATGATGTTAATTTGTATGAGAGGAGCCAACGAAAGTCCACTGAGGACTTATTAACCCATCTGAGGTTGTTTATGGAGCATTGCTCGCTTATGAACCTGCGTGGAAGGGATCATGTGTAGTCCACTAATGACTGTTAACCTATCCAGGGATATTTACCGGAGTTAAAACTCGACGATGTTAACCCATATGGAAGATGTTAGATCGAATCCCCCTATGATTGATCGTGCTCTGATTAGCGATGTTAACCCATATGGAAGAGGTTAGATCGAATCCCCCTATGATTGGTCGTGCTCTGATTAAGATACAACTGAAGTTGTGTATTTCTCGGGTCGAGAGCATGAGATGACTCGTTGATGAGCCCTTATACTTTATAAAGATATTTTTATGTATAGGAAAGTAATTGAATAATACTTAAGATACATTGATTATGCATGAGTTGTGATGTAATAATATATGTGGATTACATGACTGGGGTATTACTGATAATACTTGCTAAGATTTTCTACATTCCAAGTCCGGGGCATAATTTTTCCATATGAATCCTTGAGCTTGAAGGTTCCAGGCTTTATCATGACAACCACGATATATGGGCCTTCCCACAGAGGTGATAGTTTGTTGCATTGGGGACCATGACCAGCGGCTTCAATACTATGCAGGATTAGGTCACAAACGGGGCTTGCCTCTCCGGTTGAAGTGGCGAGCAACTCTTTGGCGGTAGGAAGCAGCTCTTAGGTGGGCCACATCGTGTATTTCTGGGAGAAGATCCAACAGTTGTCGGAGCTTTTCTTCATTGCCTTCCAAGTCAAAAGTCTTGACTCGGGGGTTTGGAATTCCAATATCAACAGGAACGACAGCCTCGGTGCCGAAACACAGGTTATATGGAGTTTCTCCAGTTGGAGTACGCGTAGTTGTGTGATAAGCCCAAAGGACGTTGTGCAGCTCTTCTACCCATTGCCCCCCAGCCTTCTCAAGTCGAGTTTTCAATCCTTTGAGCACAGTACGATTCTTCACCTCTGTTTGTCCATTTGTTTGGGGGTGCGCCACAGCAGTGTGCACCAACTGAATGTGAAGATCCTTGCAGAATGATGTGAAAACCCTTCCAGTGAATTGAGTCCTATTATTAGTGATAATCTTCGCAGGAAGCCCAAAGCGACATATGATGTTTTTCCATACAAACTGTTTTGCATTTGCCTCAGTGATCTTCGCAAGCAGCTTTGCTTCTACCCATTTGGTAAAGTAGTCGACAGCTAGGATGATGAATTTTTGTTGCCCAGTAGCTATCGGAAATGACACAATAATATCTACCCTCCATTAAGCGAAAGGCCAAGGACTTAGAAAAGAAGTGAGTTCTACTGGCGTTGCATGTGTAAGATTGGAGTGTAGTTGACAATTTTTTGCATTTTTGCACAAACTCTAATGCATCTTGTTTGATCGTGGGCCAGCAGAAGCCTTTCCTCATTATTTTAAGAGCAAGTACCCTACCACCAAGATGCTCCCACATATTCCGGAATGAACTTCTCGTAGAGCATAATCAGCTTCAGATGGAGGAAGACACTTGAGATACAGACCTACAAATGCCTTCTCATACAGTTCATCCCCTATAAGGATGAAGTTGGCAGCCATGCTTCGGATGCGAATTGATGTAGTAGCATCATTTGGCAGTGTTCTGTCTTGGAGGAAAGAGATGATGGGATCCATCCAAGATGGCTCCCTTGGGTCATCTATAGACAATATCTCTCACGGGCCATTGATGCTAGGAAAATGTATCTCCTCAATATACCTTCTTTTATAAAGATCTCTAGTTGTTGAAGTCGCAAGCTTGGAGAGGGCACCAGCTCGGGTGTTATGCTCCCGAAGTATATGAATGAGCTGACATGTTTCAATTTGGGCGAGAAGTGTTTTTACCAGACTGAGATATTGCACTAGTTGTAAGTTATGAGCGACAAATTCTCCTTCTACTTGGGATGCAATAAGTTACGAATCATTGTATATAATCATATTTCGTACTTCGCAGTTGATGGAAAGCTTTAATCCAACGACAAACACTTCATATTTAACAATATAGTCAACAACATTATTGGTGGCTGGGAATTTCAAACGAAGTTCGTACTCCAAAATGTCTTTTTTTGGAGAGATGAGTAGTATTCGTGCACCTGCTCCGTCTACATATAGTGTCCACTGAGGTGACCGTGGAAGAGAAGAGGGTGGTTCATCAACGATAGGACACTGTACATTCTACAACAAAATCGGCCAACACCTGTGATTTGATGTTTGGTCGCGGTAAATATTGGATGTCAAATTCTCCCAATTATACTGATCATTTAACTAATCTTCTTGATGCTTTTGGTTTTTGTAGGATTGCCTTCAAAGGGAGTTGCGTGTAAACGCCAATAGTGTGAGCCTGGAAGTAAAGACGAAGTCTCTTTGTTGAGAATACCAGGGCTAGTGCAGTCTTGTCCGCCATCGGATAGTGACTTTCTGTATCAAAGAGAACTTTACTGACGTAATATATAGATTTCTCGATTGTGTTTTCTATTCTAACTAGGACAAAACTTATTGCATGAGGTGAAATAGTCAAATAGATAAATAACATTTCCCCTTGGATGGGTTTTGAGATAAGGGGCGGTGAAGCCAGATATGCCTTAAGTTGTTCGAAAGCAATCTGATAGTCATCTGTCCATTGCAAACCAGTGTTCAGTGCTTCTCTTAGTATCTTGAAGAACGGCAGAAACTTATCTCCAATACGAGCTAAGAACTGGGATAGGGCAGCTATACGACCATTTAATCGTTGCACCTCCTTGATGTTCCTAGGAGGCACCATCTCTTTCAACGCCTTGATTTTTTCTGGGTTTGCTTCAATCCCACGATGGGTAATCATAAATCCCAAAAGCTTCCCTGATGTGACCCCGAAAGCACATTTAGTCGGGTTAAGTCTTAAGTCATATTGACGAAGGAGTTGGAAACACTCCTCCAGATGAGAAATGTGTTGGGATACTCCCAAACTTTTTACTAACATGTCATCAACATAAACCTCCATTGTACGCCCGAGAAGGTTTTTGAAGACCTTATTCATGTGTCGTTGACAAGTTGCACCAGCATTTTTTAACCCGAATGACATAACCTGATAATAGTATAAGCCCTTATCTGTTTGAAAAGAGGTGGCCTCCTCGTCCATTGGGTTCATCTTTATTTGATTGTATCCTGGGTATGCATCCATAAAACTTAGCATCTAATGTCCAGACGTGGCATCAACGAGTTGATCTATGCACGGGAGGGGAAAACTATCCTTCGGGAAAGCTTTGTTGAGGTCTGTATAGTCGACACACATTCTCCATGAACCATTAGTTTTTTTCACCATGACGACATTGACCAACCATGCAGGATGGTTTACTTCCCGTATGAACTTTGCTTCGAGAAGCTTGTTGACTTCTTGTTCAATAGCTTGTAAGCGGTCTGGGGCAAAACTGTGCTTCTTCTGGATAACCGATTTAAAGGTCGGGTCTACCTTTAAAGAGTGCATGATTATTTCTGGATCAACTCCAGACATGTTGGTTGGAGTCCATGCAAAAATGTCTTGGTTCCTTCGGAGAAGATATACGTACTCTGACATTTTCTCATCGGAGAGTAGGGAACCAAGCTACACTGTTCTCGAGGGATGTTCGTCAGAGAGTGGGATTTGAACCAAGTCTTCCACGGGAGAAGCCCGTTGAGATACATCTTCATCTTGAAGGTCAAAGTTTTCAATGCTAAGTGGCATTGACGAATGTGGTGGAGCTTGTCGGAGGTAGCATGATTGTGTTATCTGTTGATCACCTCTCACGACGCCGATCCTTGTTGGGGTTGGAAACTTGATATTCAAGTGTGTTACAAAAATCACAACGCCAAAAATTGATTGTAGTGGTCTCCCAAAGATAGCATTATACGTCGATTCTGATTTGACAACGATGAACTGAACTTAGTGAGTTATCTGTCGAGGAAAATCTCTCAAGACAACTGGAAGATTTATTGTTCCCTCAACCCTCACTGGTCGATTATCAAAACCATATAATGGTTTGGATGCAGGTTGAAATATTTCCCTTGTTAATCCCAAACTGAGGAAAGTTGAATAGAACAAGACATCAACAAAGCTCCCATTATCGATCAGGATCCTCTTTACATTATAGCAGGGCTCGCCAATTACTGCGCTAATGACTAGAGGAACTTGGTGGGGGACTCAAACTCCTTCCAAATCGGAATCATCAAAAGTTATAGGCTCGAGACGCAATTTCTTCTGCATTGGTTTGTTAGGTACAGTGACAAGGACTTGATCAATTCATCGATGGGCCTATAACGATTGTTTGAATTTCTCCTACGACTGGGTGACCCCCATGTTGCTGTCTTGATGTATGTTGCCCCCAGTAGGAGCGTTATCGATACCAGCTGTTTTATTTTGTACAAATCTACCAAGATATCCCTGTTTAATTAATCTTTCAATCTCTTCCTTGAGCTACTTACATGCTTCGGTGGAATGACCACAACTTTGATGAAAATGACAATATTGTTCTTACCCTGAGTTAGGTTTTAGGGCGTGAGGCCACTTAACTGCTTGCTCATCTTTAATAGTCATTAAGATGCTAGATAGTCATTAAGACGTTAGCACGTGATGTGTTGAGCTGTGTATACTCTTTCTTAGGTTGATACTCATTTTGTTGGCATGCATGTCGAGGAAGGATGTCGCGATTCCTCTATTGTTCAAACTTCCTCCGTTGTGAATCTCCAGTGTTATTCTTGCGCTTTTCCCCAAATTTTTCGAACTGCTTTTTATGTGCGTTGATGGCCTCATCCGCAGTGATTTGGGCCTCAACACGGTGGACAAGTTCAGCATAAGAACGAACTGTCTCCCGCATTAGCAATGAGTAAAAAGGTCTTGGGCGGAGCCCCCCAAGGAAAACCCCCTTTAGTAACTCCGGATCCACCCCTGGAATTTGACGGGCTTCAGTAGAAAACCGGCGGAAGTAGTCCTTGAGAGAATCTCCTTTTTTTGACGAATTCCCGACAGATGTGATGAATCCTTTATGATCCTTCAATTTGCGATGAACTGCTCTACAAACAGTTTGGCAAGCTCATTAAAGGTGTTTACAGAGCCTCTTGGCAGAGAGTAGATGCAAGTTTGAGCTTGTCCTTTGAGAGTAGCCGGGAACACTTGACACAGAAGTGCATCAGAGGCACGCCGAATGTGCGTGATGGTTCGATAATGATCAATATGCTCATAAGGATTGGCTATCCCTTCATATGTATCGATGTTCGAAAGTTTGAAGCTTGTTGGGATGGGATGTTGAAGGATCACATCCACTAAGAGAGAAGATTCATGGATGTTACGACGAACGTAGAAGCGATCCTTTTTCTCGAGGGGGAACTCTTCTTGGACGAGGCTTCGCAGTTCGTTACGAATGACATTATCTGGAATGGCAGGAAGATGTGGCGATGTTGGGTGGGCTGCACGAGATGGATGAGTGGAACTTGTTGTATTTAGGAGTTCAGCATCACGAACTGACAGAGGATATGTTCCTTCTTGAGGAGGCGGGCTGGTACGAGTTCCTCCAAGTGGTATGTTTCTCATTCATCGCGAAGTTAATGGTAAACAAATTTCTTCCAATGGTGTTGGCAACAATTGCTGAGCCCCAAGTAGAAGTTGTAGGATCTCTAGTTGAGACTCCTCCATTCTACGCATTTGATCTTCTATTGAAGGACCCGAAACACCTACATTAGCGGGATATCGTCTTCCAGGGCGGGAAGATGAAGAAGCATGTCGCCCTTGGCTTCGTGACTGCTCCCTGGAATGATGGGTGTTGGAGCGAGGTGCTCCATTATTACGAACATTGTGTCTGGTGGCCATGTAGTAGACCGTGTAAGTACTTTAATTGTGGGATTGAAACCTTCCCACAGACGGCGCCAAATTGATGCGTAGAAAATTCGCGACGGTAGAGTAATGGATTATCGTCTTAGCGTTGCATGAGAATTCAACACACACTCAGATGAAAATGAATCAAGCTGTAATAACACCATAAGTTTTTACGCGGAGAACCCGTAAAAAGAGAAAATCCATGGGGCCTAGCCCAGTTGTAAAAATTCACTATCAGTTGACATTGATGATTACAGATGCCCCTTGTCCCACAGACGGGAAAGGGTTACTAAGGTTGCTAACTTTCCACGTTACAACGTCGACTGATGACGTCTAGTAAGCGGTGGTTGACGGAGGTAAGCGGTGGCTAACAACAGTCGATGACAGTCAACGGTAGTTGACAGAGGTCAGCGGTGATCAACAGCATTCAACGATGATCGATGGTGGTCGACAGAGGTCGAAGATTGTTGTCGACGGTCAGTGGTGGTCGACAGCGATCGACGATGGCGAGAATGATCTTGGACTTGAGCTCATTCTCAAAGCCTCAAGTTCTCTTTTAAGCTTCCTCCTTTCATGTGAGTGGAGATGCTCTATTTATAGTGTTTTGAGTGCAATTAATGCAGGAATATGAATCAATATGAACCATTTTGATCGGACGGCTCAGAGAGCTTCCCTTGCTCAGATGACATTTGATGGACATTTGAGTATCTTAACGATGTCAGAATTGAGCAATCTTGGGCTCGTTGGATTTGTCTTTTCGAGACGCTCGATCCGACTATAAACTCGCTAAATTCAACATCCGTTTGACCTTTCAAATATCTCCGAAATCACTATAAACTCGCTAAATTCGACATCCGTTTGACCTTTCAAATATCTCCGAAAATCACCCAATAGTAGTTTAATGACTTTATCCGAGCCTGATTTGACTCGGATTGGACTAACTTTTATTATATTAAGTCCGTCTCATCAAGCCGATCAGTTTGACTATAAGTTTGTTGAAATCGAAGCTCTGGATGGCTCTTAATTTAATCGAAGTTTGAATATTTCTTGTTCAAAAATTTCATTGAGATTCGTGTTGGTTGATGAAAAGTTGTTGGTGGCGTATCAGTCATAATTAGCTTTTGGAGTATGTTCAGACCTAAAGCATTGATATTTTAGCTGTTGAGATAATTGGGATTAATCTGTCGATCTGAAATTAACTCGATTGATTGTTATATTATATTATAATAGGTTACATTGGTCATGCACAGACCAATTGGGTTAAAAATGAGTTTGGCTCGTGTTTGATTGTTTGAGTTATTTAATAAACAGATCGGATCATTTTATATTGATTTGGACGTGGTCAATTTCCAATCAAACCAAAACTCTGCATTTTTAACTCGAATTAACACCCCAGGTGACCATACACCATCTCTAATACCAAAATATAAGTAATTCAAATTCATATAATTAGTCACATAATATTGTTTTTATTAAAATAGATTAGCTTCATGGTGATTTTATATCATAAAAATTACAAGCCTCCATATTTTATGTAAGTATTATTAAAATTTATAATTTTCTTATAAAATAATTACGAAAGTTTAAATTTTTCAAGTGTTTTATATAAATATTAAAATTTAAAGTAAATAGGTATTTTTAATTTTTTTTTCTTTTCGATTATGGATTAAAATGGGGCAATTAAATACAGACCACCCAAAACTTGGTAATTACAAATCAACCACTATCTTTCACCCATTTTTCAAATTCTCACTCAAATTTTAAATTCATGGTAAAATCCCAACCCAAAATTTTCATTTTTTTATCAAATTTGCAATAGTTTGGTTGCGACGCGCTTAAATACATATATTTGGTAGTTCAAAAATGTTGTGAGATATGTACTTCCCGACATAGAAATGAAACACAAAAAACACAAGCAAACACATATTGTTTACGTGGTTCGATCCAACTGGATCTACGTCCACGGGAGGGAATTAATCAAATAGTTCACTAAGGCAATAGAAATGAAGAATACATAGCTTATACATAGAGATGAGCCCTCATCTTCCTTCTATGGCATCCCTCTCAAGCGACACCTTGATACAATGCCTCAAGATGCTCTCTTCCTCTCTAACTCTCTAGTTATTCTCTCCTCCTTTGTGGTAGCTTAAGATCTCTTCTCTTGCTCTCCTAAGCCTCACACCCTCTCTATTTATAGAAGCAAGAGAGTGGTAGGTGGGAGGTAGATGAGCGGTAGGTGGGAGGTAGATGAGATGTGGTAGGTGAGCGGTACCACATTACAAAAGTGTTCTTTTACCTTAGTTCAATAATTGGGGGTCAAAATAACAATTCTCCATCTTGACCCTCAATTGAGAAGCTTCGAAGTAAAAATTCCCTCCACCTGGCCCCTGAGGGGCCCTCAGCCCTTGCTTGAGTTTGTTAAGTCCAAACAGTAAATGGACTTAGCAATCACGGTTCTTCCGATAAGAGAGTACAACCCTTTTTTCCTAACTCCTTGTATGATGACACGAGGGCTTTTGGTTACTCTGATGCAGTCATTCTCTGCCTTGAACGAACATCTGCTTGACTCCAGCGTACCTAATGAAATCAGATTTCTTTTGAGCTCTGGTACGTACCTGACATTTTTCAGTACTCGTTCAACTCCATCAAACATTCTTATCCTGATTGATTCACTTCAAAAAACCCTGTGAGCTTTATTGTCTCTCAGTAGAACAGAATCATCATTTTCCTGTTGTAGTGTCTCGAACCAGTCTTTGTGAGGACACATGTGAAAAGAGCACCCTGAGTCGAGGATCAACTCCTTACTGAATTCAGATTTTGTGATCACCAGGGCCTCAACAGAATCGTAGTCATCAGAGGCTA